>NC_041394.2:160374874-160547770 GCF_900747795.2 Erpetoichthys calabaricus | reverse complement strand
ATATATTATATATATATATTATAATATATATATAATATATATATATATACACATACACATATATACACACACAGTGATCAGAGATATCTATATAAAATCCCTATGTGCGTCCAGGTGTCCGTGTGTGGGTGTCTTCTGGTGAAGTGCGCATGCGCGGGGCACGGTGCTATGCGTGATATTACTGTCAGAGGAAGTTAGAGGCGTTTTACGGAAATACAAACCAGTATTACTGCAAGAGGAAATTAAAGGTACACAATACAGTGACGCATATTACAGCCACATACATGCCAGTATTACTGTCAGAGGAGATTAAAGGCATATTACCGACGCACACGCCTGTATTACCGCCAAAGAAAATTAAAGGTATATTACGGACGTACAGACGTATATTATGGACGTACAAGCCAGCAGACGTACAAGACGGTATCCTTCAATAAGGGCGCGCACAGGCATCCTTCAATAAGGCCGCGCACAAAAAGGCGAGCCTCAAAAGGACGACCTCAATTGGGCGCAGCAAATAAAGAAGCGCGTAAATAAAGATCTGCACCTGTTGCTCTTCACATATTCCAGAGCCATTTGAACGAAATTATCTACGTGCCCTTATTGAATAAAGCCGTACAAGACAGTATTACTGTCACAGAAAATTGAAGACACACAATACACGGCGGCAGCCCACGAAGAACGGTCAGCTCAGCAAGTACACATCAACAAAAGAAAGGCTGAAAGAAAAATACGACCAACAAAAAGAATGAGGTCAAAGTCCCTTGCCATTTAATAGACTGTTCCTACTAATGTGTATGCACTACTGTTCTAGCGCCCGTTATTGTAACGGGCTAAATGACTAGTATATATATATATAAATTTTCACAGGAAAATGTATATCCCATTTCTAATATGAACATTTTAAATAATGATTTAAATCTCTGTTCAGTCGTTATTGTACACCTTGATATAGGCAAAGTACATTATTTGTTATACTATGTATTTCAAAAATTTTAATGACTATGAAATCCAGTATGCCGAACATGTAAGGCTTTAAAGTATAGAACTAAACAAGGAGCAACATTTGGTAAACTAATTTTATGAAGTTTTTTTTTTTTTTTTTTAATACCTATTTGATTTCTAAAATGACTTCCAGCCTCTCTTCAGTCTTGACTATGCCCAATGATTAAGTTCTTAAATACAAGGAATAATACAAAGCAATACACAGATGAACATTGGAAATCACTTTTTAAAAGCATTTCTTGGCTATCTAGTTTCACAGACATTTTTCTTAGCCTTTCCAGAAAGCAAATAATCAGCAACCTTGCCACCTTCAAGCTCACAATACCGCAAAGAGGATTTGTTGTGGCTATTTACATCCGCATACCCAACCGTCTCCATAGTAATCTCCACATTGCAAGGTCAGCATGAGTACAACAGATGCCAGCCTAAACAAGTGATAACACATTCTAATTCCAGTTTGTTTGTTGTTTTTTTTTACTGGTTTAGTTCAGTTTAACTGATGGATCTTTGTTCTACAATGTACTATATAAATCTGATATTTTAAAATGTGTGTAGTTTTTTCAATGCTAGATTTAAAATAAAATTATTTAGTTGTAAACACTCAGTAAGTAAATACAAGTTTTATTTACCCAATCTTTTAATATGGCACACTATAGGACAGGTCTAATTTTATCATTCTTTTGCAATTACAAAAGGAAACATTTAATATAAAGGAGTAAACTAATTACATTACAAAAAAAAATTCAGTGACCAAATTAAAAAAATTTAAGTTTGGTGATTCAACACCCTTTCCAAAAGAAATAAAAATCACCACTTAAACAAACAAAAAAATAAATAAAGGGCAGTATTATGTTAAGATGGCAAAAGAAAAACATTTATTGGTTAAATTATTATTTTATTAAAACTGCACAATAAAAATGCAGCAAAATGTATTTATATTTTTATATTAAAAGAATCATTTTGCATTTACAGAAATTAACAAAAATGTTTCATTTTAAATTCCTAATTCTGAATCTTAACTTCCAAGAGTTAAGTCTACCATGACGACATCTCAATTTTTGGCTGTATTGATTTATTTACACTTGGACATAATGCAGTTGACAGCACTTGAAAATAAGGCACTTCATAAATTCAAATAGAAAGAAAAGTTATAGATATGATACCTCAGCTCTATTTAGCCCACATCAAAATCCACAAATACAACCTGTAAAGCAGCATAAAGCAAAATTAATCATAATGACAGAGGACTGCCACTTTCAGATTTTAACTGCCATTTACAATAGGAAAGTGACAACAGTCTCACTAAAATCAAGTGCAAAGTTTTCGATAGACAACAGTATAATAAAACAAAAAATCTATGCAGCAGTTAATTGGTAATGAGCAATATGGTACTATGCTAGACATGAATGTTTCACTATAACTCCCATCCACATTTATTTTTAATCCAAAATGGGTTGGAGATAAAAATAAGATTTAAAATGTCCTATTATAAACACACCTTTCCAAAATGCAACACAATATTGTCAAATTTTTAAATTAACTCATATATTATACTATCTTTTGGCAAAGCTAATAAATACAGTACAACTAATTTTCATCACTGATTGCAGGCACAGAACACTATTTAAGTGCAAAATTCAAATTTTAAAGTAGGGACAATGCTCCCTTAAGAAACCTGTAGATAACAAAGACCATGTAATTTGTGCAATAGTTAAGTATATCCTGCAAGCCTTTGGGACATTTCCCACATAACCTATTTCACTTCTTTTTTTTTTTTAATTGCATTACATCCTTGTCTGGAAAAAACACAACACAGCATTAGTTTGCACATTTACATCAGTCTTTATTAAAAGGGGAACTTTAAAAGCTAGTATACTTGTTTTGTTAATGTAGTACAGGGCATCACAAATACTACACTTTATACTAAAGGGATCCATCTCATCTCTCACTTGCTATACATTTTCCATGCCTTTAAAAGTAATCAATTAGAAACCCTGGCCATATTAGACAAAAAGGCAGTTAATTCTGGAAGCTACTCGTGTCTGATTAGGAAATATACTCTAATACAGAGACCAGATAATTTTCAGGCTCTGCCATAGGTTCACATCAAGTACAGATAATCACTGGATTTACTTTCAATGCCATCACAACTGTATTAAGATCAAGACTTGTAATTAATGGCTCATTATGAAAATAGTTAAACCAAGGGATTACTGAAACCGATTAGGCAAAATCTTTCAGACCAGCAATAAGGCTTCAGTTCTCAAAGCTGCTCACCATAACAACAGTGACCAACAGAACAGTTTTTCTTGTTAAATTCTTGTAACAAAAAGGTCATAACTACAATTAAAGTATAAAACATACAAAGATCCTATAGCAAATGTATACAGATATATTTTTAAGAATATAAAATAAATTTTGCAAACTTTTGTAAAACATTTCGTGAATTAGTCAATGATATCTATTCAAAATACACCCAAAATAATGACAAAAACTAATGAAATAGTAAAGGAATGCTACAGCCCTCTAATAACATTTCATCCAGATTACATTAATGTAATTCATTAATATAAATCAAGTTAAAAGAAAAGGTTGTTTAAGTCCAATATAATGATTTGTACAAATAAAGGCATCAGAAACAGAGAGCAATTATTTGAAAAGTATATTATACTCAACAGCTTTTTTAAGAAGGTTCAGAAAAAAAATTATTTGCATAATTTCCATGAAAAGTATTCAATTTGAAAATATTACATGTATAGCTGGGGTATTTCATAGCACTTGGACACTATTAACTTCAGACTGGGATGGACACTGCATATTCTTTTTATCATATGGGTCTCCTTCAGAAAAAATGCCTGTCTGGAGAGTATACATGAGTGATATACTGGCATTTTACTTTGAGCCTATCAAAGGAAAAAAAGCAACTCCTTTTCTGAATTTATAACTGGGTTCCAACCCTTATAAAAAAAAAAAAAAAAAAGTTTCTTTATAACCCTGTGTTTATTGTTGGAGTGGTCTACAAATCAAGGAATATCAAGTCAAAGCTCAGCTATACAAATTTAATGTCATTGATATAGGGAAATAACAGGGGAAAAAAACAGTATCATTCCTCTTTGAAAAGTACAATATGAAGAAAGTGCCCTTTTTAAATTAATGAGGCATAGTCCATTTAATTTAACTAAAAAGCTATGACAAGCCAGAGTTGCTGTTGGTTGTGGCATAAGTTTGAAAGAAACTTCACAAGGGGCAGTAGTAAATAGCAGCACATATCAGTGAACTTGTTTTTGACAAAATTAAAAGGGAATTAATATAGAATAATTTTAAACCGTGTCTAAGCAAACAAGAAATAACAATACTAGGCCATCAAAAACTATATATTAATTAAATAAACCTCCTTCCATCTAAGCATCAATATTTACTACTTTTACTGCTTTCAGATTAATTGCAAAAAAACAGTGCTCTCTTACAAAGCCTTAATTTACATCTACCCCTCTTGGTGCCAGAGTATAAAGAATCAGAAATGGCCAGATTCTCTGGACTGCTTTCTCCAATATATACAAGGGAACGCAGCATGTTGTCACTATTACAAACTTGCAAAATTTATTGCAAATAGGATTATTAATTTTATAAAGTAGAGCTTCTTTAAAATCATTTATTTTTCAATACTGGATTTTGGTCTTGGGAAGCTTTTTGGGTTTGATAGTAAAAATGGAAAGAAAATGTTTATTAATCAATAGTGAGCCTATGAGCTGGATCTTTTCATTGCACTGAACCACATGACTTCCAAAAGTCCAAATACCCATCAACAGACATCAAGTTGCATTTGTAAAACAAGTGGCAACAAATCATCACATAAGAATAGTATTAAAAAATACATATATACTACTCCTAAAAATCTTTCCACAGTGCAGAGTATAAATCCAAAGGTACTAGTAGACAGCTTCAATAACACCAAAACAGTAGGGAATGTCTCCCAGGAAGCACATAGTTTTGAACCTAACTGATAGATCTTGGTTAACTGCCACACTCGGTAAAAGAAAAATAATTTTTATTGAATAAAAAGAAAAAGTAAAAAGTGACTGTAGATTCTAAAACAGAAACTCTCATTTGAGGGATAAACTTAGAAATTGACAATAACCAGGAGTTTGAAGGGAAGAAATGACAGAAAACCCACTAGTTCCCTGTTAGGCTTTTTCACAAAAGTCCTTGAAAATATAAGTGAATGAACCATAGCATATTTTTAGGTTATCCTTAGAAAACAGTAGTATTTATGCTCTATAGTAGTCACTAAATTAAAAAAAAAAAAAAACAAAAAAACAATGGTAGAAACTTTACTAATCTTAATTAGTGCTGTCATTGGCAGCAATATTATAGTTAACCTGGCTTTAGTAATATTGAACTTTTAATTGACCCTTTTTTATTTATCAAGAAAAACTAAATTTACTGTTTCTTGTCTATTATCTTTTTATTAATTACATTAACAAATAAAGACTTGTATACTTTCAGTGTGCCTTGCTGGGGCACATGTCAGAAGACTGGGATGCAAAGCAAGGTGACCTATTCTCAACTTTTTTCTTTTGAGCCTCTTAATTATTAAGTTAAGAGTTTTAAGTACTGCCACACACTTAGAAAGCTGTATCTTTCCGTCTTTCGTTATTACAGTCTGTGTACGTGCCAGCACTTTATCGGCTATGGTATGTGATTAAGCAGAATTCACTTCTATTTGTTTCTGATGTCTACAATTCTTTTCTCTTTCATTAGAGTTCCTCCATGGAGTTTACAATGGCAAGCTAACCAGTGGACACCTAATTAGAGTTGCTCTCAGCATTGACTACACAATAGGAAGCACCAGCTTCATCAAAAGCAAAAGTTTATCTGTTCACCATTTTTCCCAGTTCAAGGTTATGGTGGTATGGTGCATTTCATGTTTTCAACACAAAACAGGATAGAGCTGGACAATACAGTATAACAGTTCCTTAACTAAGTAAAACTTTGGCTAAAAAGACATGAAAGTATCCTAAACACTTCAAGGGAACTGTGTTTGTCATTGTGCTCACTAAGCTTAAAACCTACAAAACATTTCTCTAAAAATAAACTTCATTTAAATGTCATTTAATTTCCATTTTTGCTCTACACATTCCAAGATCAACTGATGCAGTAATCAGCATCAGAAATACAGAACCAAAATAAAAAGGTAATAAAAAGGAATACGGATGGCAACATTAAATCAGCTCCACTGAAGAGCCTCTCATGAGAAGCATCTTCCAGTGAACCTTCAGTATACAGTACTCTCACACAATGGCGGGGATGGGGAATGGCTTGTTGATGGAGGACACACAGACAACACTCTGTTTCAAGAGTACATAAATCTTCTAAAATGTACCAATTTAAAAAATTAACAAACACCCTTCAAGCAAGAATATATAAAGATTGAGGATTATGTGAAGACAGTGATAAATTTGATAGGAGACATGTATATACACAATCTTCCAAATGGCTTCCTGGTTGAACCCTTTTGGCTTTTCTCAGGTGAATGAAAGCTATGCATAGCTACTGTTGCTGTTCTTCATCATCTTTTGGCTGCTATCGTTAGGGGTCACCACAGTGGATCATCTGTTTCCATATATTCCTGTCTTTCACATATTGCTCTGTCACACATACCACCCTGCATGTTCACTCTCACCACATCGATAAACCTCCTCTTAGGCTCTACTCTTTCCCTCTTGCCTGGTAGCTCTATCCTTATCATCATTCTCCCATTATACCCAGCATCTCTCCTTTGCACATGTCCAAACCAATACTGTCCTGCTTCTTTGGCTTTGTCTCCAAACCATCTAACCTGAGCTGACCCTCTAATGTACTAATTTCTAATCCTGTCCATCCTCGTCTCATCCAATGCAAATCTTAACATCTTTATTTCTGCCACCTCCAGCTCTGTCTTCTATGTTTTCGTTAGAGCCATCGTCTGCAAACCATATAAAATCGCTGGTCTCACTACCGTCTTGTAGAACTTCCTTTTCACTCTTGCTGGTACCTGTCACAAATCACTCCTGGCACTCTTTTGCGCCCACTCCACCCTGCCTGCACTCTCTTCACCTCTCTTCCACATTCCCTGTTACTATGTACTGTTAATCACAAGTATTTAAACTCATCCACCCGCAGCAATTCTACTCCCTGCATCCTCACCATTCCTCTAAACCTCTCTCTCATTCTTCTATTCTGCCTTGTTCCTACGGACCTTCACTCCTCTCCTCTCTACAGCATAACTATCCAGGGTCTCCTTGACCTGTTCCCCACTCTCATTACAGATCACAATGTCATCCGCAAATATCATAGTCCACGGGGACTCGAGTCCTATCTCATCTGTCATCCTTTCCATCACCACTGCAAATAAGAAAGGGTTTAGAGCAGATTCCTGATGTAATCCCACCTCCACCTTGAATGCATCTGTCACTCCTACTGCAGACCTCACCACTGTCACACTTCCCTCTCCTATATCATGTACCACTCTTACATACTTCTCTGCCACTCCAGACTTCCTCATACAATACCACAACTCCTCTCGAGGCACCCTGTCATAAATTTCCTCCAAGTCCATAAAAACACAATGCAATTCCTTCTGCCCTTCTCTTTACTTCTCAATCAAATACCCTCAGAGCAAATATCACATCTGTGGTGCTCTTTCCTGGCATGAAACCATACTGCTGCTTGGTAATCATCACCTCCCTTCTTAACCTAGCTTCCACCATTCTTTCCCATACCTTCATGCTGTGGCTGATCACTTTTATCACTCTGTAGTTACTACTGCTCTGCACATCACCCTTATCCTTAAAAATCAGCACCAGTAAACTTCTCCACTCCTCAAGAATCCTCTCACTTTATAAGATTCCATTAAACAATCTGGTTAAAAACTCCACTGCCATCTCTTCTAAACATCTCCTTGCTTCCACAGGTATGTCATCGGGACCAACAGCCTTCCCATTCCTCATCCTCTTCATAGCTGTCCTTACTTACTCCTTGCTAATCCGTTGCATTTACTAGTTCACTATCTCCACATCATCCAGCCTTCTCTCTCTCATTCGCTTCATTCGTCAAACTCTCTAAGTACTCTATCTATTCAACACACTCTCCTCGCTTGTGAGTACATTTCCATTATTATCCTTTATCACCCTAACCTGCTGCTCATCTTTCCCAGCTCACTCTTTCTGCCTAGCCAACTGGCACAGGTCCTTTTCTCCCTCGTTATTGTTCAACCTTTTATACAACTCATCTCGCCTTATTTTAACCTTCACCACCTCTCTATTCACCTTATGCCTTATCTTCTTCTACTCATGTCTACTTAATCTTTCTGATTGTCCCACTTCTTCTTTGCCAACCTCTTCATCTGTATAATCTCCTGTAATTCCCCATTTCAACACCAAGTTTCCTTGTCATCCTTCCTCTGTCTTTCTGTCTCCCTTACCACTTCTATTGGGCTGCTGTAGTTTCCCAGTTATTTGGTAACTCTTCACTGCCACTCAGTGCCTGTCTGACCTCTTCCCTGAACAGTCTTGCTTTTTCAACTTCCACCATTTGACCCTTGGCTCTGCCTTCACTTTCCTCCTCTTCTTGATCTCCAATGTCATCCTACAGATGGCCATCTATCCAACTTACTATGCTTTCCCCTGCCACCACTTTGCAATCTACAATCTCCTTCAGACTGACTCTCTTTCATAGGATATAATTCACCTGTGTGCATCTTTCTCCACTCTTGTACGTCACCCTGTGTTCCTCCTGCTTCTTAACATACAGTACGTATTTACCACAGCCATGTCCATCCTTTTCATAAATTCCACTATCATCGGATCTTCTGCATTTCTCTCCTTGACATCATACTTTCTCACAAGCTTTGTCATTTGGGAGAAATTTTACATATTTTTATGATTAGCAAAACTCTGCATTTTCTCTCAATATTAGTCTATTATTACAGGTCTGACTCTGGCTCTTTACACTGAAGCCTTACACTTTTTATTCTTCTGTTTTGATGTGATCTTTTGCCAGATGTAGAACAATTTCCTCAAGGCAGCCCTGGAGTGTTGTCTCATTCTCATTTACAACGCATGACGTGTGACCAATGGTCTCAAGGTGTCATTATACTATTGACATTAATAAGAATGTAGTAAGTGAAGAGAGATTTAACTTAGTTAATCAGTCTTACCTTTCGTGGTTTCAGTAATTAATGCATGAAAAAACTTAAACAAGATGTGCATGGATGGTCTACCCTCCACCTTACTTTAGCAAAGAGAATTAACACTATCAAGAATATCCTTCCTAAGCTTCTGTTTCTATTTCAGAACATCCCCATATAGATTAAGAAATCATTTTTTAAGAAATTAGATTCAATCATGACATCATTTATTTGGAATTCAAAATATCAGTGCATCCAAAGGGTGACCCTACAACAACCTAAATCAGAAGGCAGCATGGCTCTACCTAATTTTCAATTTTATTACTTGGCGGCAAACATACAAGCTATAAAAACCTGGTGCCTCATGCATAACGCCATGCGCAGAATTCACACTAAAACATGGCGTACGGACAAAAGCGGAAATATTCGTACACACAAAAAAATCCAGATGCATAAAACTTCCACGTTCTTCCGCTCCATAAATCCCCATCAGCGTGAAAAGTAACGCACGTGCACACGCCTGCTGCCACTCCCCAAACTCCTCCCAGAATGACACCTCTTTGAATATGCAAATCAATACAAATAGCCCTTAGGCTCAGCGTTCTGTGAAAAGGCAAAGGCAAAAGCACGGGGGGAAATAGGAGAATTTCAGCAAACACCAAGTGGAGGCAAGGAAAAACATACTATTTGTTGGTTTAAACAGTGATATAAATAACAAAAGGAAGTTGATCGAGTGACACACACTGTCAGAGAAACTCGAAAGCTCAAGTTCACAAAGTTGCACAGTGCCCGAAATAAAAAAGTTGTCAGATATCAAAGTCGCTGTGAAAAAGCGAGTCGTAGCCCACCATCTGAGTGTCAAATGAAAGCTTATTAGGGTACAGAGAAAAGAAAAAAAAATAGGGACACAGTGGGGGGAAAAAGCTCGAAATGTCAACTTTAATCTCAAAATTTCCACTTTAATCACGTAGTTTATTTTGTCATTAAAATAGATCATCATAAACTTCACCTTAAAATCGTTTAATTTACTAGTTTCTCAAATCCCATCGTAACTAAAGTAGCACGTTAAATGCTTTGTTTTGTATGTGTTCTTCTATGTGCTCTATGTGTGTGAATCACTACATGCTTCTTAAATGGGCTTTCTCTTCCTCCGACAGGACACAGAATCCATTACATTCAAGATATTACAGTTCTCTGAATAATTTAAACACTGAGATGTATACTTGATATTATTTTCATGATGATAGGAATTAAAACATGTGTTAAACATGGGAACACGATGGCGCAGTGATAGTGACGAACTGGCGCCCCATCCAGAGATTGTTCATGCCTCATGCAAGATGCTTGCTGCGCTGTGTGCAAATTTCAATGAAATAATTTATTGCAGCAGTACTGTCTCTTTCAAACGTACTAAACCCCAATTCCTGTCCTTCCTTTTCTTTCTCCAAATACCCAATCGCCACACAATCAGTTCTGTAATAGACGTTAAGCCATCTGTAAGCGGAGAACGCTGATTCTTCAAAACTTTTAAGGAACACCGAAATATCTTCATAGTACATGTTTAATTATTCTATTCATCTGTGCTTCCAGTGTCGCGCCAGCCCCAGCAAGAATACAGCGTGAGGCAGGAACAATCCCTGAATGGGGCACTAGCTCATCGCTAGCGCTGCCATACCATGTCCTCACATGTTTAATTACTAACAATAAAGATTATTTAAATGAAGTTAAAGTTTTATTTGTATAATAAACATTTTGCTGCATTTCATTTTAAAAATTATATCGTCAACATATGTAAATATGCACTTTATAAAGTGACTCAGGTTGTGCAATATTATAACTATCGCAAGTTTACAGTGAGGTAATTGTACTTATAAGTACAAACAGTTCTACAAGGATTTGAGTGCATTTATAATTCTTGGGATGAAACGGTTTCTGAACCGTGAGGTACGTACAGGAAAAGCTCTGAAGTGCTTGTTGCATGAGAGCAGTTCAAATAGGCAGCATGGCTGATGGCACCATGCGCTAGATGCTGTATACCGTTAATTCTCTTTCCGATCAGATGCTGTAGAGCTGTGATTCCACACTCAGATACAGTGATATAAATACTCTGAATGGTGCAGTGTGAGTAATATGGAAAAAGATGATCCGCTGTGGCAACCCCTAACAGAAGCAGCTGAAAGAAGAAGAAGAAGGTGCAGTGAAAGTAACAACGCTAAAGCAGCTATGGTATTTGGAATAGTTTGGCTATTCTGTGGACCATTATATTGTTACAGGTTAATTACAATCTGATGCCTTAAACTAATAAACAATATGCAGTTAATTTCAGTGTATATAATGAAGCCACGTCAGGGATGTGGATCTAAAAAAGAAAAGGAAACCACACTGGAACAAAAGCACTGCTTTTTTTTTTTTGCCAGTTTGCAAAACCGAGCGAAGAACTTGCCTACGCCAGGGTTTGAGCTACCGTGAAAATGTGTGTGGCTTTACGCCAAGTTTAAGTTTTATACATCGCAATTTGAGCGTGGAAATAGGAGTACGCAAAATTTTTCTGCGTACGCACCGTTTATACATGAGGCCCCTGGACATTAACACAAATAGATGAACAAACACTAATTTGGTCTGAAATAGAAATGAAATCCTGCAGTACCTCTTTATATTCCTTGCTTTGTACACCAGTAAATACAAGGTACTATCAATATACTAACAACACAATTGTCCTTCATTCACTCAGAACATGGAACCAATATAGGAAGCACTTCAAGTTAGAGAAGCTTTTATCGGTGGCACCTCTACATGATAACCACCTTTTTCCACGTTTGGAAAACGTATGGGATTAAATCATTTAGAAATTTGTATATAAATAATGTCTTTGCATCTTACAAACAATTACACTGTAAATTTAGTTTCTCATCAACACAATTTTTCCACTATTTCCAAATTAGAAACTTTGTAAAACGAAATTTGCCCACTTATTTCTATTCCAGAAGAGATATTGATCAGTCTTGAAGACTCAGACAGCATTTCTAGAACATATAAAACAATTTTAAAGTCTCTTCCTTTTAAAGATTCTAGAGTACAGTGGGAAAAGGATCTCTTACTCAACACTTCAGAAAAGGAGTGGACAGCAGCCATGCACAGAATTCATTATACCTCCATAAGCGCAAAGCATTCAATTATTCAACTAAAAAATTTTTTTTCGACCACATCTATCTCATTTAAAATTGTCCAAAATGTTTCCAGGGCAATATCCAACCTGCGAACGTTACAATCAAGCTCCAGCTTCACTAGGCTATATCATTTGTGCGTTAACCAAATTAGCATAGTAGTATTAGCCAGGGGGTATCTGTCAAACTGTCAATCAAAATGAATTGTGACTTTTTGGGCATGCCCCCTTTACTCTGATTGGTGGATTTAAATGATGTGCCCCGCCCCCAGGCGTTGGATTGGTGAATGACAGCCTGTCCCCAACCCTCCACCTGATTGGGGTATTTAAATGATGCACCCCGCCCAGACTCCCACCCCCAGCCCTTCTCCACCTGCTTGGCCAAGGTAAGTGTCAAGAGCAGTTTGACGGGTGTTGGTCCCCCGGTCTGTCAACACCCGTTTGTGGCTGGCCCCCCACACCTCCCTGCCCCTTCTCCCGAGGACAAGTCCAGACATGTTCCTATCCATACCCTGCCGGCCCGATCGACATGTCCCGGCATGAATGGCCTGCCTCTGACAGGTGAAAGGAAACCCTTCAAATAAGTCCCCTCCCTTCTAAAAGCCCTTCTGAAAGTGGGGTATAAAAAAAGCGGTTCATCTTCTCCGGCTCTAAAGACTCTGTGAAGAAATGGAATCTATGACCAATGCACCACTGAAGCGTCGGATCCGCAGGATCTATTTGAAGGATCGGCTGAAAGGGGTTAAAAGACATTTGTTGCCCGAGTTTCTTGAAGCTGAAGCGGCAGACGAGGGTCTACTACGACCAGAAAAAAGAATGGGTATCTCTGCTCAAGCTGCTGCCCCCACGACCTGATCTTGGATAAGTGGAAGAGGATGGATGGATGGATATATTTTGTATTTATATTTGGACAAGAGCATAGCATGATACAAACTCTAATATATTTAAGTCAATGCCACAGAAAAAAAAACAAGTGATGCATGGAAATATTTATTTTGTGTAATATAAGAAAAAGAAAAATACGGATCAAAATACATTTAACCATTAATCTCGAGCAGTGCCTGAGGTGAAAAAAAGTAACCGCAAGTAAGCACTATTTCTGCCACGCTTTGCAGATTTTACATTGATTTCTTAATTAAGCTTGGGAGTTGGGGGTTGCCTTCAAGGTCTGAGCAGGAGATGCCACTATTCGATCATTTACTGCTGGCATGCCTAGTCGGTGTCCCCAGTTAAGAAATCGCTCTGCCACCTGTTTGGAGAGTGTGGATTAAAAGATGCTCTCACTTTCTTCCATGCTGCATATCTTGGCAATGTCATGGATATATCATTGCAGGTGTCCTCCAGATCTGATATGAGATCTCTCACAATATGTATTATATAGAGCTTCTGTACTGCAATGAAACATTCTTTATGAATACTGTCCAGCCTCTGATTAGGTATTTCCTATGCTTTGATGACAGCTGCATTAATTTGAAGAATTAATACTAGAATCCCTGGAGCCTCTGAAAAAAGTCATAATGCCGGGCCATCTTAAACTCCTTTGCACCTCTTCATCAGTGTCTTGGTTTTGCAAATGTGTCAATGAGCATAAGCAGCACACCTAAATTAATTGCAAATCATTTACAAATTTAATTCACTTGATTATAAACATTCTGTAACAATATAATGGTGCAAGGAGTGGTGAAAATATTTCACCTAGTATGGCTTCTTTAGCATTGTTAGAAGACAATGCAAATGGAAGAATTAGAAGCAAGCTCACATTTACAGATGATGATGACTGGCTTCTAAGTCGATTATGATTTCCAATAGCTATCCTCTTGAAGCTGTTTGCTGAACTGGCGCGGAGTTTACAAAGGCAGACTTTGTGGAATTGTGCTCTGCCTGCTCCTTCACAAGTTCTGTCCACTCTTGGGTTTTTTAGCCACAGCAGCTTTTCAACTTGAACTTGCTAACCGAACAGGAATTTCACAATCATCCCGAGCAGAGTCGAGCCAAGCCAGCTGTGAAGGATATTATCCGCTTGTGATTCAGATATATATCAGTTCCTTACACTGTGGTTAAACTGGCAAACATAAAAGCGCAATTCACAGCAAAGTCCGTTTTTCCAAATGTAATCAGAGCAGTCAACTGCACACACATTTTGCAACAATGCCGGACAAGCTACATCAGCCAGGGATGAATCACCAAAAGAATGAGCTGACATTACATCAAATAAAACTGGAAAAACTAAAAACAGCAGCTCCACACAGTCACAGGTGTTTTTTCCAATTAGTGCAGCAAAAGTCAAGCAGTCCTTTTAAGGACAAAAAGTCACCTCACAGTAAACAGCAGATAATCCGTTCATTGTGGTGGTTGGTACCATCACTATGCTATAAAGGCACCTTCAGTGAATGATTTTGCTTATGTAAATAGAAAGCACTTCCACACTATTAATGTGCTCCTCTACAGTGCACAGAAAGTGTGTCGCAGTGTACAAGCATGTACCTGAACAGATGTGCTACAATGAACCTGACCTACCAAATGATCAGCCAAGTTGGAGAGTGTTACAATTTCGTTTGAATGTAATTAGCAAAATGTAAAACAGGTAATCAGATGCAGCATTAATTTTTTAACCAATTAATTTAATTTGTGGTCAATATCGCATAGTACATCCGTTATATTCCATAGTCCATTGGCCACATCTCTTACACCATCCCCTACTGCATGTTGTGACTCCAGAACAGAATTCTTTAGCACACAGCCAGATGGCCTCCCAGTGGTTTCCGAAGCAAAAGGTGTGTGCAGCCAGTGCCCGAAGACATGCTGCCTGAGCATCGCATGGGGGTCAGCCTTTGTAATATCATCTGAAACAGAATAAACAGATGATGGGCTGCAACTCACTTTTTCATGTCAACTGTGATATTTGACAACTTTTTTCTTTTGGGTACCGTGCGACTTTCTGAACTTCCAACTGTCTCCACCACGTTTTTATTGCTTATACAACTGCGTAAGCCAACAAATAGTACACTTTCCTTATCTCCACTTCGCATTTTCTGAAATTCTTTTTTCCATGTGCTTTTTCCATTGTTTTTTTAACCAAACACTGAATGGAAGGTGATATTTACATTGATCTGCATACTAAAATACACAAAATTCTGGGAGGACCCGGGATGGGGCTGTAGGCATGTGCATTAAATTTCACGCTCATTGGGATTTGTAAAGGGAAAGTAAGTGGAATTTGGCATACGCTCATATTTATGCATCTGGATTTTTTTTTGTGCATATGCACATTTCCACTTTTGTCCGTACGCCATGTTTTAGTGTGAATCCTACACACGGAGTTATACATGAGACCCCAGGTCTTAATGGCCTGTATATTTGCTGCCCAGTAATAAAATTGAAAGTTAGGTAGTGCCATGCCCCCTACTGCTTTAGGTCATTGTATAGTCACCATTTGGATGCCTGGATGTTTAGAATTCCAAATAAATGAGGTTATGATTGAATCTAATTTCTTAAAAAAGATTTGTTAATGTATATGGGGATGCTTTGAAATAGGAAAAGCTTGGGAAGGATGTTAATTTTAACAGTGTTTATTCCACCTGCTAATGCGAGATGGAGTGTGGACCATCTAATCACATCTTGTTTAAATTATATATAATTAAAATATATGACGCACATTGCATAAAGTCCTTATTTTTCTTAGGAAAGATGGAAAATATGCTTGACGAAAAGTTTGAGGTTAAATTTTGTTGTCTTCAGCTTCTGTAAACATTGCTAATAATAGTGGAGCCAACTTGTTTAAAAATTTTGTATAAAATTCCACTGGGTAGCCATAAGGGCCGACTGCTTTCCCACTCTGAAGCGAATTTATATCATCTAGTATTTCTGAGAATGTCAGAGATTTATCCAGATCCACAACACTAAGAGTAACTAGCTGTGAGATCTATAATGAGTCAAAGAACTCATTAGATTCTGTCTTATTGTCTTTAGACTGAGTACAATATATGGACTTACAATACTCTTTAAATGTGTGGATTATATTTTTATGGTCTGATGATTTTATGTCCGTCTATGTTGGTAATTACAGTTATTGCACTATGCATTCCTGCTTATGGATTCGTTGAGCTAAAATCTTATTGGTCTTCTTTCCATGTTCTGAATGATATTGCGATTTAAAGACGAGCTGTTCCATTTCTTTAGTAGAAGTTAAATTCTGATTGCAAAACCTGTCTTTTCCAATAAAGTGCCTCATTTGGAGATCTATTACGGTAATTTCATGGATTAATTTAGACGCCTTTTTGTTTTCCAATTTATTTTTGTAAGAAATATATGAAATAATCTGTCCTCTTAAATTAAAATTCCTTCTGTTTCCCAGAGTATACCTGCACACTCATCTGGGGATGCATTTGTCTCCAGAAAATAATCAATTTGCTTGGATATGAATTATGTGTGGTGCTCATCCGCTAATGGCAGGGGGTTTAGACCAGTGGTCCCCAACCTTTTTGACAGCAAGGACCACTTTACTAGAAGCAAATTTTTCCAGGGACCGGTGGGAGGTTGGGGGGGGGCGATTTGTTGAGGATTCGGGGTGGGTTCGTAGGGCAGTTCTATACGCAATTTACATTTCTATTATTATTAAGTTATTAAGCAGTTCGCATACGTTTGCAACCCAATATATTTCTTCTTTTTTTGCATATAACAAAGACATATGCATTACATTTGTCATTCCAACAGATTGCACATCACAAACATTAATACTGTTATCGTTTTTTCATGTCTGCCATTTCTATAGGAGGGTGACAATGAGTTAAATTCCAATGGATGTTTTTCAAATTTTGACAAGCAATAAGCAAAAAAGGTATCACTGCAAACCACAGAAAACAAAAACAGAAAAACAGTATGAGGAAAGTTCTTAGAAAGTTTTTTTTTTTTTAACAATGTTTCTGGGATCGTTGCACAACTGAGCTGCGACCACAGACCTAACTGCTCTGTGGATGATTGTTCAAGCATTTCAAGGTCACTTCGTTGTAATGAAAGTATCTGCTGAATGTACTTCGTAGTAACGAGATTTCTATAGACTCGTGTCATATGGGGAAACTGTCGGGACCATACAAATACTTTGTTGTAATACTCTTTCACCTCGGTCTGTCTCCTCTCTCTGCGCCGCTGCAAAGCCCCGCCCGCCAAGCGTTCTGAAAAGTCTGAGTGAGTCTCCGTTGCCTGCAGTTCTCTTGCGGCCTGGCTGTCAGACAGCTGCGGCCCGACCACCACTCAGGAGCCAGAATCGGGAGGAGGAGGACGAGGTTGCCTGGGAGGAGTGCTGGAGGAAGAAGAGGGTGCTTTGCTTTGTGTTTTACTTTGTGTGTTTGTGCTTGAGACTGTGTACTGCCTGCGGGACATGGGGAAAACACACACCCACAGGCGAAGAAAAATAAATAGTTTATTTGACGTGTGCCTTCGTGCCCAGTCTGTCTCCGTGCCCAGTCTATACACACACACATATATATATATATATATATATATATATATATATATATATATATATATATATATATATATATATATATATATATATATATATATATACACACACACATATATATACACAGTGTTCTCCCCAGAAATTTTTTCCAGCCGGTTGGCATGAAAAAGTAGCCGGGTGGGACGGGGAAATTTGGTGGTGGGGAAAATTAAATTTGCACTATTTTTATTAGTTAATTATTATTTATTATTTTCCAATGCTCAATATGACTTCCTTTTTTAAGGTTTGACACTTGTGCCAGAATATTTTTATTAAGTTTAAGAAGTATCCAACTCAGGATCCTAAAACCCTAACAAAAATTTTAAATAACAATTGTTATGACATAAACCAAGAGGCACAAGTATTGTTGCTGTCGGGAAGAAAAGTGAAAACAATGAAAAAAAAGTATGGGAAACCTAATGAAGAAAATTCAGTTAAACATTTCTTCCTAGAGGCCCAGTTGTCTGCAGCTTTCCCATAATCAAAGTCCCCAGGATCTGGGCCCTCCAAGGAGATCAGCATGAGATTATTTAGCGTGCTTTGATTCATGCGATTTCTCAAACATGTCTTGATCCTTTTAAGGGCAGAAAACCCCCTTTCACATTCAGCTGTGCTCACTGGGATCACTAGCCCAATATGCGCTAGTCTGGCTAAATTTGGAAACAACTCTTTCAGCTCTGATGTCGTTGCCATTTTTAGTAAAATCTGTTTTGGACTGATGTCTTTGTATGATTGACTTCTGATCATTTTTGACGCAACTGTCCATTCTTGCCTGCTACTTTCATATTTTAAAATTGGAGGGCTACCATTTTTGGAGTAATGATCAAAAAGAATTTCAGCAGACTCGCTTGAATCGTGAGTTTCTGCATTGAAAACTTTTGAAAAGCTGGAAATAATTGGCATGTCAGGGAATCTTGCATCTAGGTGCTTGACAACTGTCTCTAAGTATTTATCATATATTGCAGTTTTGAATGACATTACATCACTCTGTGTACAAACAATGTTGAGATCTGACCATTCTTCTGCCAGACAATGATGAAGTCTTTGAACATATCTCCCAGGAGTGTCTTTCAAATCCATGATGGACAATTTTGTGGCGAGCAAAATTGGCTCAATTTCGGTAAGATTGACATCTTGCCTTTGCGAAGCCTTAGATAAGTTGGACAATAAAGATAATACGTCTGAAAGCATCATCAGAGAGGAAACAAAAATTGTACATTTTAATACATCTGCTTAATCCTTCAGCTGTGATGTCATCTCTCCAACGCAGCTATGACACTCATCATACACTATCTTAGTGACTGTAATGCAAAGTCATGAGACAGCCATCTAGTGTCACTGGCCATTTTCAGCTTAATCTGGGGAATGTTCAGAATATTTTGAATTTCCGTTAAACCAGCCATCCTAACTGAAGAATTTTGGAAGAAATAGAACAGCTGCCTTAAGATGTTGTTCAATTTTGTTAAATAAGGTACAGCAACTGCTGCTTGGGAACTTGCAAGGACCAATCGATGGTTTACACAGTGGCAGTTGACCAAGAGTCCAGATGTTTTATCTTTAAGCAGTTTTGCCTCGCCTTTCTGTTTCCCAATCATAACAGCTGCTCCATCTGACCCTAGTCCAACCAGATTAGCAGTTTTCAAGCCTAGAGTGTCCATAGTCTCACTCAGTGTGTTGGTTATAGTCTCCGCTTTGCCATCAATCATATTGTGGGTTAATACAAAACTAATTCTGACCTCTTCAGTGACCTGGCAAACATATTTAATGTAAATCATTGTTTTACAACTGAGATGTCTGTGGTTTCATCACACAGAATACTGAAAAAATTTTCAGCATGTATACCTTTCAGTATGTTAGATTTTATTTCTGATGCTAAGACATCCAGCAGCTCTTGCATTATTCTTTCAGAGGTGTAATGTGCATTTTTACCAAAATTGAGATGTTGTAAAAAGGAACAACCCATTTCTTTACAGTGTTCCAACAGCTTTTCAAACAACGTATGTGGCAACTAATTTTTTGCCAACCAATACATGAATCTTAAAGCTCCCACAAAGGCATCTCTCTGTAAGTTATTTAACACAGATACAGATCTTTCAGTTGGACCAATTCCAGTCTGCTCTAGTACACGCTTTCCTAAAAGGTCAGCAGAAGACTCAATGTGCATTTTACTTTTTTCATGGTCCAGCAAGCTTTCTTTTCGAATTCTTGTGCATGGCACATTTACCCAAGGTAACTCCCTCCTTGGGGGATGTTTGTTTGAATATTTCATGCACAATGAGCACCACATTCCATATTCTTTAACCATTAGCCAATCAAAATCTTTAAACCATTGTTTGTTTATGCTGGTGCTTAGATTTATCAATTGGCAGAGTGTGTGCTGAAGAGATTTCCCCTGATGGACCAGCTTCTGCAATGTCTTTGTCTGAAATTGCCACATGAGGAGCTGACGCTGCACCTTCATTAGTTTGTGGCGTCTCTTTTCTGAAATAACTAAGCAGTGTTGTTTTCTGAACACTTTTTTTTGCTCATGTTGGTAAAACGTTCGGGAAAAAAAATTAAAAGTACCTATGAATAAGACTTTTGAGTGGGAAAGTGAGAGCCTGTTGGATATTCAATGCACACTTGCACTACGGCAGGGCAAGATATGAACAAAGAAGGAATGGCAGATGGGTCACTTTAACAAAACTATGGAAGCGTATTAGGGCCACGGTGAAGAAGAAAAAATACGGGTACAGTGAAGAAAAAAAAAAAAAACTATGTCGAGAATAAAGTCAACATGTTGACTTTATTTTCAACATTTCCACTTTATTCTCGCCGCTTATGTCGAGATTAAAGTCGACATTTCCACTTTATTCTCATAGTTTATTTTGTCATTAAAGTAGAATGTCGTAAACTAAACTTCATCTTAAAATCAATGTTTAAATTTACTACATTTTCTCAAACCCCGTCATAAGGTAATGTAGTACATTAAATGCTTTCTGTTAAGTATTCCCCGACCGAGTTGTTAATCACTACGCGCTTCTTAAATGGACTTCCTCTTGCACTGAGGAGGCACCGGGAGGGATCGCCGCACAGAATGCATTCACTTGATGATATTCCTGCTCTCTGAACATTTACAATGCCAAGATAAATACCTGATATCATTTTCATGATGAAATGCATTAAAGCATGTATTAAACATGCACGGTAGTGTGGTGGTATTGCTGCTCCCTCGCAGTAAAGGGTCCCCAGGTGTAGTGTAGAGAACATTATGGCAGGTGTGATGAGGCTCCAAAAAACTGGATGTATGGGTATCGCACAGGTTTAACTTAAATATTGTGTAAATGTTGGGTTCGTGATCTGGTGATCAAAGACACGAACACAGAATTCAATGGATGTTCTTCTGAGCGGGCTCTCTTTATTGCATGGGTGCTGTCTCTATCTGACGTAACCAAACCCCAATTCCTATCCTTCCTTTTTCTTTCTCCACATAACCAATCACCACACAATAACACAAAGCATTTCATGTGCTACATAATTTATGACAGGGTTTGAGAAAATCTAGTAAATTAAATATTCATTTTAAGATGAAGTTTAGTTTACTATGTTCTACATTAATGACAAACTACGAGAAAAAATTCAACATGTTGACTTTAATCTTGAGATAAACAGCGAGAATAAAGTAGAAATGTTGAGAATAAAGTGGAAATGTTGACTTTATTCTCAACATAAGCTTAGCAGCACTACAAAGACTGCACTGACACTGAGAACAGAGACGTCACTTCCTGACACACTTTTTCTGATATCTGAAAGGCTGGTTTCACTAGACCTTTTATTTATTTTATCATTCCTCTTCTCGCCCGCCCACTTCCACATTCTCTGCTTGTGAAGTGCCGCTCCGCTCCCGCTATTAGCATATACAGCCTCCTCTCACCCGCCCACCTCTCCATACTCCTTGCTACTGTAATTAAGCTGCTCCGCCCCCGCTATTACCATGTACACCCCCCTCTCGAAAGCCCACCTCCCCATACTCTTTGCTTGTGAACTCTGCTCCGCCTTGTCCCCGCTATTAGCTTTAGCACCGAGTGATCGGCAACATCCCGTCCCGCGCCTCTCCCCTCGCAACTTGTGATCCTGCTTCTAAAATATTTGCCCGCCCGCCCGCTTGCCCCTTGCCATCTCTGCAGATCATTAGATCTGCAGCTGTCATCTCACAATGTCATGCGAGATGACAGCCGGGTGCTCAACTAAATTAGCCAGGCGGAGCGCCCGGCTAAAAGATGCTAGGGAGAACACTGCATATATATACACACACATACTGTATATACAGTCATATGAAAAAGTTTGGGAACCCCTCTTAATTCATTGGATTTTTGTTTATCATTGGCTGAGCTTTCAAAGTAGCAACTTCCTTTTAATATATGACATACCTTATGGAAAAAGTAGTATTTCAGCAGTGACATTAAGTTTATTGGATCAATAGAAAATATGCAATATGCATCATAACAAAATTAGAAAGGTGCATAAATTAGGGCACCCAAACTGAGATATTACATCAATACGAAGTTGAGCATCCTTTTGCAAATATAACAGCCTCTAGACGCCTCCTATAGCCTTTGATGAGTGTCTGGATTCTGGATGGAGGTATTTTTGACCATTCTTCCACACAAAATCATTTCAGTTAAATTTGATGGCTGCCAGGCATGGACAACCTGCTTCAAATCATTCCATAGATTTTTGATGATATTCAAGTCAGGGGACTGTGATGGCCATTCCAGAACATTGTACTTCTCCTTCTGCATGAATGCCTTTGTAGATTTCGAACTGTGTTTTGGGTCATTGTCTTGCTGGAATATCAAACCCCTGCGTAACTTCAACTTTGTGACTGATGCTTGAACATTATCCTGAAGAATTTGTTAATACTGGGTTGAATTCATCTGACCCTCGACTTTAACAAGGGCCCCAAGTCTCTGAACTAGCCAAACAGCCCCACAGCATGATGGAACCTCCACCAAATTTGACAGCAGGAAGCAGGCATTTTTCTTGGAATGCGGTGTTCTTCTTCCGCCATGCAAAGCGCTGTTTGTTATGACCAAATAACTCAATTTTTGTCTCATCAGTCCAAAGCACTTTGTTCCAAAATGAATCTGGCTTGTCTAAACGAGCACTTGCATAAAACAAGCGACTCTGTTTGTGGCGTGACTGCAGAAAGGGCATTTTTCTCATCACCCTGCCATACAGATGTTCTTTGTGCAAATTGCGCTGAATTGCAGAATGATGTACAGATACACCATCTGCAGCAAGATGTTCTTGCAGGTCTTTGGAGGTGATCTGTGGGTTGTCTGTAACCATTCTCACAATCCTGCGCATATGCCGCCCCTGTATTTTTCTTGGCCTGCCAGACCTGGGTTTAACAGCAACTGTGCCTGTGGCCTTCCATTTCCTGATTACATTCCTTACTGTTGAAACTGACAGTTTAAACCTTTGAGATAGCTTTTTGTAGCCTTCCCCTAAACCATGAAACTGAACAGTCTTTGTTTTCAGATCTTTTGAGAGTTGCTTTGAGGATCCCATGCTGTCACTCTTCAGAGGAGAGTCAAAGGGAAGCACAACTTGCAATTGACCACCTTAAATACCTTTGCTCATGACTGGACACACCTGTTGTGAGGGATGGCCGGCCAAATATTCCGGTCCACACCTCCAGGCCACCAGATGAAGCCCTCCCAGCAGCATGGAAGTTCCCCGAATTCCAGCAGGGCCTTATGGACATTGTAGTTTTTATAAACAACCCTGCTGGATACCATGGGGACCACCAGGAGCCGCTGTAGGGAGGCTTGCAGAGTGCTACGTGCCCTATAACCCGGAAGTGCGTCCTGATCACATGACCGGAAGGAATGATGTGCTTCCGGGTTGAAGAAAAGGACTTTTAGTCTGACACGGAAGTGATGAGGACTCATGGACTGCAGGGCTGGAACCACATCCGGGTCAGGGACTATAAAGGACTCTGGGAAACCCCAGACGAGTGAGCTGAGCTGGGAGGAAGGGTGGCTAAGTGTCTGGAAGAGGAGGATTGATTATTGGTTATTGTATTGTATTGTATGAGTAGTGTGGAGTGGAGGGTGCTTAGTGCACGTAATTATTATAAAATAAATAATAATTGTACTTTTACCTGGTGTTTGGCGTGGTACCTGAGGGTTCAAGAGGTCGATAGGGGCCTCTACTGCTACACTGTCTATGAAGTTCAAGGCTTAAGAAGCTAATCCAACCAATTTGGTGTTGCATGTAATCAGTATTGAGCAGTTACATGCATTCAAATCAGCACAATTACAATGGTACTCAAATTGCACAGCCAGTTTTTCACATTTCATTTAATTTCATACAACTAAATACTGCTTTACTAAAAATCTTTGTTCAGAAAACACCCCAGTACTCAGATGTTTATAGGAAATGAAAGACATACCACTGTTATCTTTTTTGTTGAAAGTAGAGTCAATTATTATGCAGGCTGAGAGGGGTTCCCAAACTTTTTCATATGACTGTATATACACATACACACACATATACATACATACACACATACAGTGGTACCTCGGTATATATCCTTAATCTGTTCCAGATCCTTTTTGACTTATACCAAACAGGACATATACCAAACAAATTTTTCCCATAAGAAATAAAGGGAAAATGATTAATCCGTTCCCATGAAAAAAATCCTATTGTTATTGGCATATTATACATTGATGGAGATGTATAAAATAATTTAAACATTGCCTAATACTAAAATACATAAAAACAAAAGCAATTAGATGAATTAAAATTCAACCTCACTTTACTTTTTAATAAAGTCTTTGTTTTTCACAATCATAGATACCGTCGTTCTCGGCATACTGTATGCAGCAGCCATGTCCCGGATACGCATGCCACCTTCGTACTTTTCAACAATCAATTCAAATTTATGCGAAAAAACACAAAATCTCGTGAAAATTCACAGAGTTCTAGCATGGGTTGTTCACTGAATGCTAGCAACTGGCATACTGACGCTCGTGGGCAGCGTAGGGTAGCACGTGGTGTGACGATGCAGGTCCGCTCCATGCTCCCATACGTCCTTATGGGGAGTCCTGAACCCAACAGCGTCCGGGTCACCGAGATGAGCTGACAGATGAGGACAATTCTCAAATGAAGCCAGGGGATAGTGCAAGAATGCCAAGTGCTTTTATTTAAAACAAAAATTAGTGTCCAAACAAAAAGTGCTGTGCATCTGGTTTCAATAAATAATTATTTAATAAATATCCATAAAAACAAGTGTTCTGTGGGGATAAAAACAACAATAAATAAATCTGATAAAATCCAAGGTTAAAAATGCAGTCTCACTCTTCCCGATCACAGCCCACATGTGCAGGTGCGACTCGCTCTAACTACCTCATTAACTTCCCCGCGGTTGTACAATCGCACCCACGGAGAACAACACGGCTATATGGGTTAAAACCTGGCCCTTTTTTTGAAGCCGCGGTCCCGCTATACCACACGCGGTGTTCTAGCACGCGAGTCATATTCCAAACAAAGGTCGTATACCAAGCAAAATTTTTCACATCCAAAAAGGACATATACCAAGTTGGACTTATTTCAAAGAAGACGTATACCGAGGTACCACTGTGTGTGTGTGTGTGTATATATATATATATATATATATATATATATATATATAAAATATTTGTTTAATATTCAAACACTATCTTGGTGAGGCCAGTTACATTTAAACTTTTACTGAGCTGATTGTTTAATTATCTGTATTGTTTTTTTTCTCGTTTTTGAAAGCTGCTTGCCATGCAGGTTGGGTGTGTTTTTTTGTCATTTGGTATGGTAAACATCATTCAGTCTATTCAGAGCATTAAAAAAAAAAAGAATTATGGTATCAAATATGGTTTGGATATGCCTCAGATTTCAATACTTTGTTTTTTTTTGTGCTGTTGAACTGGTAAATGGCAGTTCAAGGGCATCAAAGGTACTCTGGCTTGTTAGTCAACCAGCTGTACCTGGGAGTGTCCGGTAATTGCAGGTAGTTAGCATAAGAAAGCTGGGGTATTGTTTAAGGAGATGATTGTTGTTTATAAAACCAAATTGTCAAAAATATTGTTCCTACAACTTTCAGCAAAGGCACTTATTAAATTAAAAAAGTACAGAAAAAATTTTTGAAAATTTAGTTTATATGCCCATCACCTGCGGCAAATGTGGAATATCATACAGGAGCCCAACCAGACAGACTAAGCAAGCATAAACTACCAAATATCACATCTAGTTGCAAAGGTTTCTGCTCTTCAGCAGGTCAAACATACCATACCTACAGAGGCAGAAAATATGAAATGCAGACTGTAGCATATCACACTTTGGCTAGGAAAAAAAAGATTAAAAAATAGGTATAATTGAGAGTTGGATGAATCAGTGAAGTGAAAATATGCACTAATATTAAAGTTTAATCCTTTAAAGCAATTTTTGCTAAAAGCAAAGTGAGTCAGAGGGAGGAAGTGTTTGCAATTCAAGACTCCCTTCCTTCACTACAGAGTGAATTCCATATGCACCTGATATTGTGATTTATCAAAAAATACTGCATACTAAGAGTTGGCTCTCCAGAAAAATTTAAAAGACCATAATGTATGTTTGTCAAGTTACTTTGCTGCATTAAATTGGCCAAATATGGGAACAAACTGACATATAAATAAGTGTGCACTGCAGTGAGCTGAAGCGTTATGCACAGCTGGTTCCCACCTTGTATCTCAGTGCTGTCAACAAAGGCACTGATGTCTTGGCCTACTATTGTCCTATTATTAGAATACTGAAACATTAGAACAATCTAGATGAGAATGGGATATTCAGCCCAACAAAGCTTACCAGCCCTATCCACTTAATTCTTGTAAAACAACATCAAGTCTAGTTTTGAAAGTCCCTAAAGTCCTACAGTCTATCGCACTACTTGGTAGTTTATTCCATGTATCTATGGTTGTCTATGTGAAGAAAAACTTCCCGATGTTTGTACGAAATTTGCCATTAACAAGTTTCAAACTGTGTCCCCATGTTCTTGATGAACACATTTTAAAATAAGTCTCCATCTGTTGCACTAATTCCCTTCATAATTTTAAACACTTCAATCACACCTCCTCTTAATTTTCTTTTGCTTAAACTGAAAAGGCTCAGCTTTTCTAATCTTTCCTATGAGTTTAATAACTCATTCCCTGTACGATGAATCCGCCTATTTGCTCTTATCTGGACTTTTCCCAGTGCTGTTATGTCGTGTTTGTAGCCTGATCTGTACACAATAATCCACATGAGGTCTCACCATTGTTTAACTAAAGCTTAAGCATACCCTCCTTGAACTCTTTACATCATGCTACATAACTTAACATTCTGTTAGACTTGTTAATGGCTTCTAAACACCCTTTGGCAGTTAATAGTGTTGAGTCCACTATGACTCCTAAATCCTTTTCATAAGGTATACTTACGATTTTCAGACCTCCCATTGTGTATTCAAACCTAACATTTTTACTTCCTACGTATAATACTTTACATTTACTTACATTAAGTTTCATCTGCCCCAAAGCTGCCCAAGCCTGTATACTGTCCCAAGTCCCCCTGTAGTGATTCAACAGATTGTAGATTATCTGATAATCCACCCAGCTTGGTATCATCGGCAAACTGAACCAGTTTGTTACTTATATTCCTATACAATTCATTTATTGTATAAATTATACAGTGGAACCTCGAGATACGATCACCTCTGTATACGAGAAATTCAAGATACGAGGAAAGTATGAGCGAAAAATTCAGATCTAAATACGAGCATTGGCTCGCGTAATGAGCCACGAGCCAGGCTGTGGGTATGCGTGACACGTTTCCCGATCCGCCTCGAATAAGATCAATAAGATGCTGCAGATGTTCTATCAGACAGTTGTGGCGAGCGCCCTCTTCTACACGGTGGTGAGCTGGGGAGGCAGCATTAAGAAGAAAGACGCCTCACGCCTGGACAAACTGGTGAGGAAGGCAGGCTCTATTGTTGGCATGGAGCTGGACAGTTTAACATCTGAGGCAGAGCGACAGGCGCTCAGCAGGCTTCTCTCAATTATGGAGAATCCACTGCATCCACTAAATAGTATCATCTCCAGACAGAACAGTAGCTTCAGCGACAGACTGCTGTCACTGTCCTGCTCCACTGACAGATTGAAGAGATCGTTCCTCCCCCAAACTATGAGACTCTTCAATTTCACCTTTGGGGAGGGGGGGAACTGGGGGTGGTAAACGTTAACATTTAACATCATACAAAGTTATTGTCTGTTTATCTATCTATCTCTGTGTGTGCCTCTGTCCCTCTCTGGCGCTGCCTGTGTGTGCGCGCGCGGCTCTCTGTCTCTCTCTCGGGCTGCCTGCGTGCCTCTGTCTCTCTCTGGCGCTGGATTCACACAAGCTGACGCTGCCCGCCCGCCAGCTCACTCAGTGTTCCTTGTTCTCCCCTAGCGTGAGGATCTACGCGTTTGTGCGCTTGTGATTTCATTGGTTTTTTTTTGCATTTAACGTGAAAATAATTATTCCACGATGCCTCTCCCCACAGTAACCCGTTTCCTCCTCCTCACCTCCCCATCGTCTCTCTCAAGCCAGCCAGGACTCTTCATAAAAATTAACTACAGTTATATTATTTACCAGTGGTATTTATTAAAGGCAGACTACAGTACCTGTATATATTATTTATCAGTGTTATTTGTTAGGAAAATTGATTTTTATGTTAATATTTTTGGGGCACGGAACGGATTAACTGGATTTCCATTATTTTCAATGGGGAAGTTTGTTCTAGATATGAGAAATTCGCTGTACGAGCTCAGTGCTGGAACGAATTAAACTCGTATCTCGAGATTCCACTGTATATACATATACACACAGGTAAAATTCCATTACAACGAATATCTTTACAACGAAATTTTCATTACAACAAAGTATTTTTATGGTCCCGACAGCTTCCCCATATGACACAAATCTATAGAAATCTCGTTACTACGAAGTACATTCAGCAGATACTTTCATTATAACGAACTACACAAAAGACCTTTAAATGCCTGAATGAATCATCCACAGAGCAGTTAGTTCTGTGGCCGCAGCTCAGTTGTGCACAACAATCCCCAAACACTGTAATTTTTTTTCAGACTTTCCTTGTTCCTGCGGTTTTCAGTGATACCTTTTAAGTTATTGCTCGTCAAAACATTTGAAAAACATCTATTGGAATTTAACTCATTGTCACCCTCCTATAGAAACGGCAGACATGAAAAAACGATAACAGTTCATATTAGAAAAAAAACTTACATTTTTTGCAGCTCTCAATTGCGGCAAAAAGAAAAAAAGACATTGCCAGTGAATTCGGAATTTTGCTATCGCTATCGACGCTGTCAACTTTCTTGAAAGACAGAGCAAAAAAAGTAGAAAAACCTCGGGTTGCAAGCGTATGTGAACTGCTGCATTTGAAGACGTCGAAAAAGCAGTATTTATGTGGCTCAGTGATTCTCGTTCAAGAAACATTTCTATTAATGCAGCACTCATTCAAGAGAATGTGAGGTTTCTAAACTCTCTTGGGACCTCCGTCAACTGGACAGCAAGCCGAAGAGTGTCCCGAAGTGCGATCTCCGTGTCTGTACGGGGCAATAACAGATATGCTGCGTCTCTCCGGCAAAGTAAACAGCGTCATGCTTGGGTCACAGATTTGCATAGAAACACAGAAGATTGTAGAGACAGGAACTTTATTCAAACACTGCAAACAAACATGTCTCTTTTTCAAAAGTTTAAATGTGCTCCTTGACAAGACGGTGATGACAAATCTGTCTCACAATTAAAAGAATGCAAACATATCTTCCTCTTCAAAGGAGTGCACGTCAGGAACAGGGAAGGACAGAGATAGAGAAAGGCAAACAAACAATCCGCAACTGACAGGTGCTTTTGGGCTTTTAAGTCTGCGAAGTACTGCACGGATCACACGATAGATCAGCCGCAAGTAAGCCCAGCAGCAAGGGAGCAATGTAATGGTAGTCTTTCCTGTAGGGGTGCGATCAGCCCCACAACTCGCAACAGAAAAGATCTCAAGGGGTAATACAAGGTTAGGAGCACGTAAATTGTAAATGCAAATACTGTAACAGGCTTATTTGATCACTGACCTGGCCACAACTCTGCCTTACTGCTGTGTCTGTGTATAGCAGAGTGGCAGATCACGCTACGATAAATAACTGCCGCTCCTGTTTCAAGCTGAATAAAGCTGGTTTAGCTAAAGTACTGAGACTAAGCCTCATGTTTTGGGGTGCAAGACAGGGACTTATAGGGCAACCACGATCTTTTATGATTTGCTTCTGTGGGGCTTCATTGCAGCGCTGTCAGCCTCCTATTGCCCTACCCCAGCAACGGACAACTAATCTTCCACAGACTCTGCAATCGCGTTTTAGGACACACTTCAGTGTGTCATTTCCGTTGGGTGTGGGGGGTCTCAAAAGAGTTCAGAAACCTCACGAAATGAAGAAGAAATAATGATTCGGCTCCTGATTGAAAACTGTGCAGCCCACAACATGCTTCAACATTTAGATAATGTTCGCGTTGAATTCCTCCCACCCAATTGCACGGCAGCGCTTCAGCCATTGGTTTTGGGCATTATATACATATATTTTGGGCTGTGCCCAAGAGGTCATTAAAGGCCTGGATCTGAGTTTTTATCCAGGACACTCGCAAGCCCAGACACTCAGAGTCCTCGCTCAGTCTCTTGAGAACCCCAATCAGAGCCTCCATTGACTCTGCGAAGATCACAGCATCGTTAGCAAAGTCAAGATCCGTGAATCTTTCTTCACCAACAGATGCCCCACAGCCGCTGGACCACATGACCTTGCCCAACACCCAGTCCATACAAACATTGAACAGAGTAGGAGCAACAACACACCCTTGACGAACCCCAGAATCAACTGGGAAAAACACAGAGGTTCTGCCTCCACTCTGCACAGCACTCACAGTACCAGTGTGTACAGGCTGACCATGATATCCAGCAACCTCGAGGGGATCCCGTGAACCCTCAGGGAAGCTCGATTATATATATATATGTGTGTGTATATATATATATATATATATATATATATATATACATACACACGAGGGTTGTCTGGGTTCCGCGCGGAATCACTCGAAATAAGTAGCCAAGGATTTTTTTTTTCTATTTTTCTCATGTACTTCGATCCTTTTTAAACTTTTTCCAAGTATTCACCTCCAACATCAATGCACTTTTGGGCTCTTCTGACCCACGCCGCAAAACACTCACGAAAGGCTGTCTCAATTGGCCATTGTTGAACTTGTCAAGGAAAAACTTGCACCATTCCACGCGAGCTTGCTTTTGTTCCACAGTCAGCAGCCTTGGAATCCATCGGGCACATTTCTTTGTAAAGCCAAGATCTCGTCAAATGATGGTGTCGACAGCATACCGGGTCATCCCAAGTTCCAGGGCAATTTTCCTGATGGTCACACGACCATCTTCTTCCAGGAACTCCTTCACACGATCAGTATTTCTGCCATCAGTCAAACTTCGCAGTTTCGGTTCACGTTCTTCATCGTCAAAGTTGAAGTGGCCTGTGCTGAAGCGCTGGAACCACTTAAAAACCATCGTCTTCTTTGGAGCATTCTTCTTGAAGATGCGAGAAAGTTTTTGGCAGCACTCTTTAGCTGTTAAACCATCAGAAAAGTCGTAAAAAAACATCACTCGAAAGTCACGCACGCACGGAGTCGGGAGCTTCGCCGCTAGCACCGGCTGCGCACTCTCAGTTCGTTTGCTTCTCGTGTTCATTCTGAAGGAAGAGAGGGAGCAAAACATCTGAACAAAAACATGCAACCACTTGAATAATCCCTCTACACAGCAGAACAGGTTTCGACAGGCTGACACTCGACAAACGATAAAATTCTGCGTGGAACCCAGACAACCCTCGTATATATGTGTGTTTGTGTGTATATATATATATATATATATATATATATATGTGTGTATAAAAATATATGTGTATGACTAATAAATTTGCAAAAATCTCAAGTAAACTTTTTTCACGTTGTCATAATGGGGTGTTGTGTAAAATTCTGAGGAAAAAAATGAATTTAATCCATTTTGGAATAAGGCTGTAACATAACAAAATGTGGAAAAAGTGATGCGCTGTGAATACTTTCCGGATGCACTGTATATATATCTCAGTGTCCCAGATACTCTCAAAAGTACATTACAGTGCCACTGTCACAGTTGAGGCATAGTTAAAATAGCCAAAAAAAAAACCTAGTAATAATTGAAGCACTGATAAAAGAGAAGCAGTTAAGGGCTTACAGGCACGACAAAAAAAACAAAATTACAGTCACTTGCTGCCACACTTGAGGTGTTAAAAGCAACACTCAAAGAATAATGAGAGCCACATTTTCATATTAAACCTGATATAATGAAGCCTTACCAGGACTCTGCAATTCTGCAAGAGCAAACCAGAAGTCTTATCTTATGTCCAACACGCATTTGTCCTGTACACTTTTGTCATGCAACCCACCTAAATAATCTATCCTTCGCTGGGCCTGTAACAATAGTAGCACAGGAGTTTTCACCAGACTTGTCAAAAGTAGTTAATTTGAAAAATGTCATTACACCAGTGGATTATTAGACCATCATAAATGACTAGTCCAAAGAATCATTTTACAGCCTCAGACTACCAGACTACTACCAATTTCAAGATGTCTGTTTGTCTCAGAAGGTTATAAAAATGGAACCTAGAATTGCTTCCATTATAGGAGCCTGCTATGTTAGAAAGAACAGTAACATTTTGGGCTTCATTAGAAATAATTGAAGACAAACAGCAAAAATGTGCCAAATGAAGCAATTTTGCCACATAAAAACCACAAAGATATGGATAAAATGTTCGCAAAATTATGAATAATGTTAGTAATAATTTAACATGTTTTATTGTCACTATCACACTAAAACTTACCCAGCCCCATTTATCCCTCTTCTGCTTTTGAGTGCTGACTGCATAAACACATTGATAAAATAGACTGCCACACTCTACTGAATATTAAAACAGGTCAATCTACCAAGCACTGAAACACGGATGATAAAATGATTCAAAATAAAAAGTCTTGCTAAATTTTACTCATAGCAGACCAATCCTGCTGCTGATTTTATGAAGGGTGCTGAAAACATAAAAGATATGTGTTTCTCTAGCATCAATCAACCAACCATTACATGCCTGCATTCAGTTAGTGATGGTTAACCTCTCTGATGACAGGTGATGAATGGGTTCATTCAGGTACAGTAAATAACAGGAATACTAATGTTAGCTACATTAAATCAGCAATTCAGGTTGGAAAATAATAGAGGTTCTCAAAGCAAGGTCTGCCTGGTTTATAAGGAGGAGTCAAGGGATCCACTAGGTGACAGTAACTGTACTGTATTAGAGCAAAGTAACTATTAAATTGCTCAGCTATGTTATATAAGAATTGACTATAAAAGGCAAGCTACAGCCTGACATATGCACTACAAAATTAACAGAGGTCCATTAGCGACAAGTCAAAAAGTTTAACCATGAAGCACATCATTCAGCATCCTTGCAGACAGCCTGCAACAGCAGTGTTTAATTAACTTTGACATGTATTGCCACATGGAGGATTCACAATGAGCTAAGAAGGTTAATGAAGAGATAGCTACTTATTATAGCAATAAATATGCTTGCCTCTGCTTCTCTTTTTGCACTCCCTACCAACAATATTATGTCTGAACATAATTATTTTAGTAAGCTGTACACTGCTATGTTACTGGTAGTATACGTTTATGCCATACCATAACAGTCCCCAAGTTCAATCCTAGAGGGTCACAGTGGCTGCCAGTTTCTGTTCCAATTTTTTTTTTTTTTTTTTTTTTTTTAAAAACACTTCAAAGTATTACTGCTGATCCAGTTTTTGCTAGTATCATGTTTGTGCCTCATTTTAGTTAACTTGATTTTTGAGACTCCCAACCCTTAGTTGCTTATTTTAAACTTATACAGCTACACTCACCATTTTAACTTGCTTTTTATTTTAACTAGCCAAAAATTAACAAGGACATGACAAAGAAACCAGTAGTTTTCCCTCTGTGTCAGCAGTTTTAAAATTCAGCCCTGTGGCCTACTATGAATGCAGGTTTTTATACCAACAAGCTTCTGTTATTAATTCCATTCCTACCTTAATTAAGTGAGCTGTTATTTCCCACTTTCTAGAGTTGCTTTGTCTAAATCTTCATAGTCCCTATCAAACTAGCACATCAAAAATGTAGGAACACAGTCCCATTAAGGTATCTACAGAAAATCGACTCGATATTTTCATGTCAAAAAAGTATAATTCTCAGGAAACCTATGCAGATTACTTTGTGAAAAAAGTCACTATCTTGGAGGGTCAAGCAAGCAAAACATGCTCACAGAAGATGCATCAAGAAAATGTGCTTCAAGGAACAAACAAATACAGGTGGTGTATGAACAGAAAAACAATTCCCAATCAACATCTTGCTGAAAGAAGGAGGGCGCACGAGAATACATTTTAAATTGAACTGCCTACCTAATGAAAACACAAATGTGACACAACTCAAATGACTGAAGTGGACAATTTCTTGAACTTGTATTCAAACTATCTCTGGCTGAGATCACTATACAGAGTTAAAAAGGTCTACTGTGGCAAGAACACAAGGGTGGATAAGATCTAATCAGAAAAGCTAAAGGCACAGGATAATGAGAAATGTTTTAGCTTGTGGAGTGTTCGGCTGCTTTTTTCAATGTTGCATGGAAGGTGGGAAAAGGAACACCTAAATAGCAGCAAAGAGACATGGGGGGTATGTTTTATTGTTGAATTCTCACACTCTTTGGCTTCCCAGAGAAAGCCAAGCTCAGACTTTGTTGAATAGCTGAAACTCAGATTCAGAGGGAACAGTGTAGTTTGAATCCTAGTCAACAAAGACCACCTCTTTTTCCTAGTAGAGCTATTTGAGAGATCATGAGAAGTCACCAGTCCTGTATACTTGTGCTTTACTGACTTGGAAAAAGACTGACCATGTAAGCCATGTTATTTGCTGCATGGGTACTGGGTTCCAGGACTGCTGTTGCCGCCTTTGAGCCCCTGAATTTGCATAATATGAAATGTGATCACATTTGTGGCATTAAATCAATTTCATTCAATGTGCACTCTAAGTGGAATGTACAGACTCCTCTCTGGTTTAGGATATCCATGTAAAGGATATCAAACAGAGAAGACCTATTATGACAAATTTAGTTGCAACACTGTTGATAGTAGATTATGTTGTTCTGTACCCATCAGAACGTCATTGCCAGCACACTATAGAATGGTTCGCAGTCAAGTCACCTTATGTGGTTGGGAAAAAAATTACTTCACCCAAATGAAATGTCATGGTATTTTTATGGAACAAAGTGAGGTTTGTTCGCTGCAGGCAAGGGGTGAGCAACTGACCAAAGCGGAAGAGTTCATGTATGTACTTCAGGGTCTTGTTCACAACCAAGTGTGCAGGATAGTATGGTATTGATCAATGAACCATTGCAGCAATCACAATTTTGCAGACATCATAGCAGACTATGTTTAAATATCAGTAGCTTAGCCCTCAGATGACACTTTAATATACCACCATTTAATGTACAATTCCATTCTCACCTATGGTCACAGTCTCTCGGTAGTGACCAAAAGAATGGTCTTCCTGGGTTGCTGAACTCACACCCTCGATAAGGTGAGTAGTTCATGGTAGAAAGGATGCTTCTCAGGATCAAGAAGAACCAGTTAAGGTGGTTTTGGGCAAGAAGTAAAGACTTGCCAAAGACAACTATTACAAGAGGTTTATAAGGTATGGCTGAATGGAGGAAAGCCCAGGGCAGACCCATGAGAAGTTACAGAGATTATGTCTCTTAACAGCCTTGGAAGTCCCTAGGAAAGGTTGCAGAGAATAGGGTGAAAAAGTAGGGTGAAAATGAATGAATACAGTATATGCATTTATAAATCAAAGTGGATGTTATCTATTGTGTACCGTTAACCTGAACCCATCCCTAGCATAAACAGTATTTTATTACTGAATGAAATTTATCTAATCACTTGGGTTTAGCCGATGTCAAATTATGCAACTTCTAGTTGTTGGGTATGTCAGACTTACCAACTGCAGTTGCTGTGCTCGCCCCTGTTTTTTGTGACAGTCAATAATGTGCAACATGGTTAATAGATACGGCAAGTTTATCCACAATCTCTGCTCAGCTCTCATGCACACAAAGCCCACTGATTTTGTTAGTGTGAGTTGCTGAACATGTCATACTACTCAACTGGTCTTTACAGGAGCATGCTGTCGACTGCCTCAAATTCGCTAAGATTAAGTAGAGGAAGGCTACTACTGAAAATCACTGGAAAGGTCATCAAATGTGACATGACCCTTAGTAAACCATGGTTGTATGACGAATGGCTTGAGATTAATGGGAAACCTATGCAAAAAAAAAAATAAAAAATTGAAAAAGAGAAATGCTTCTTTAATTGTTATGTATTCTTTCTGCTTTTTCTGTTTAACGTTTTTGTTAAACAAAAACATTTTACATGACCAAATTAATTTCTCATTTAGAATTAATCTGGTTTCTGGTGGAATTATTTTATATTAGTGCTGACATTTCTTTTGTCTTGTACAAAGTAAGCAAATCTCAAGAATGATCATATTCACAACAATGTATACAGCTAAGAATTAATTCTATATGCTACGTCAAATTGTCATTTTCAAAAGTAATCTAAAGTGTTCAACAAATGCTGTAGTAAAGCAATCAGATATAGAAATAGAACAACAATGCTTAACTTACTTTTTGTATTTTCAGCTTGAACTCAAGATGTTACCTTTTTTTTTTTTTTTTTTTTTTTTTTTAAACTGCAGCCAATTTGGCACTACAGGGACCAGAGTTTGACACCTTTAATCTAATTTAACTGAAAATATAATGTACTTTATCTTCAAGGTACCGTGGACTCTCACATGTTCTGAATATGTTAACATGAGGCGGATAATACTATTCCCATGGATATTTATCTAAATGAAACACTTTTCAAATTTCTGTTAAAAAGCTTTCTTCAGTCACTCGAGACATACATACCAAAAAAAAAACACAATAAAGAATGAATGAAGTTCAGATGCTTCACTGATACTCAGAGTTTGCATTTTATACAAAGTATCTCACTTACCTCTTCAGCTAATTGTTAAAAGCATATACTGTACATACATATGTGTTACTTTAAATACAGATAAAAAATGCTTTGTGAAGATCACCATTAAAATAAAGATGGATTAAATTGTATCACAAGAAAGTCCCAACTTAACTTTAATTTAAAAAGCATTTTAGTAAATCTTCCACTGTGAAACTTTCATGTATTATAAAAATTCAAGTATTTAATATACTCTGTTGTGAAGTCATACTGGGACTTGGAGAATTTCAGTTCCAAAATTGTTGTTAGGCTGCACAGCAAGAGATTCATTATCATCAAAACAGAAAAAAAACAATAAGAGTAAACTGCAAAAACAATTGAACAAACATGCCCAGAAAAGCAAAACACACATATGTAAACTAAGCATTTTCTTCAGATTTTAAGAACATTACAAATTAAACAAGAAAAAAAAAACAATTTACAAAAACACAATTCTGCTAAACTATGTTGCCTCAGTAATATTCTAAACTGTATATTCATTTTGGGAGTAGAGATGTTTCAGCAGAAATATGCAGGTCTCCTGTAATTAATTATTATGTTGCGACACTTGGAAAGTGAACTTAATACAAATTAAGATGAATACTGCTTAAACTGACCATTACTTGAACATAATAAAATTTCATATTGTCACATAATTGTATGACATGTCTACATTACATTAACATTCATTTTGACAATCTTTGTGACAAGGTGTACTCAGTTCAGAATTTATACTCCTATTTTAAGTAGTAATCAAGAAACAGAAAATGATTCAGTAAATAATCTAAAATATGTACCAACTACATAAGAGATTGGTTGCCATACTATTTGACTAATTCAAAAACAAATAAAAGTTTAAGACTGTAAAAAAATAAATAACTCATTACTACTGACTTGTCAGTTGATCCATCCATTTTATGACCCAATATAGGGCTGTGTCAATTCCAAGTGTATCAACACAACAACTTTCAAAATGAAGGAACAAACCTTCCATGGGAAGCAGTTGTTCACAACCCACATTCACATACTCATCCACAAAACATAAATCGAGATTAGGTAGTCAGTCTAACAGTATGTCTTTCAATTGTTGTAGAAAATATGAATATTTGAAGAAATCCATGAAAATATTAGGAGACGATACAAACTTTACAGAAAAGGGAAAAACTTTTTATACTTTTTTTTTTATAATTTTATTACATTCAAATAACATTCCATACAAATAACTCAAGTTTTACAAAAAAAAAAAAAAAGTACGAAACAAATCAACCCCCCACCCATGAGAATGAGAGCTAGGCCATCAGTGTAAAACTTTATGCAATTAATAAATTAATTAAACGTTTTATGCTTAACAAGAGCTATAGTGCCATAGAGGCAACACTATCTACAGTCTTGGCTGGCATAAAGCATGCACTGATGGCACATTGCCACACCCACCATACAACAAACCACCAGGATTGGGACCCAAGAGCAGCAGTTGACACCTCAGTAACACACTGGAACAGTGGGAGCTTTTTTTATGATGTTGGAATACCAATCTTGCCACCAACTCCCACATTTGCTCTGTAAGTTTGAGGGCCTGTGTGCAGGGCTGAAAGCAGCAATTGCAAGCTAGGGGCCTTGCAGGTTAAGGGCCCTGCTCAAGGGCCCAACGGACTAGAATCACTTCTGGCATTTATAGGATTCAAACCAGAAAGCTTCGACACAGATCCCTAGCCTCACAGCCACCACTCTGCCCACAAGAGGCAATAATCTGCTGCACTTCAGCTTCTAAATGTATAATTAAATTTTGCATATTTTATTATTTTGCATTACCCCTATTTGCACATTTTAAACACAATAGTAAATCAGTAAACAGAAAAAAAGTAAAATCACATTGCAATACAGCAGAAATATAGCTTGCAATAACTACATGAAAATCTTCCTCTTTCGGCTGCTCCAGTCATGGGTTGCCACTGCAGATCATCTTTTTCCATTTCCTCCTGTCCTCTGCATCTTGCTCTGTTACACCCGTCACCTGCAGGACTTCTCTAACCACATCCATATGCCCCCTCTTAAGCCATCCTCTTTTCCTCTTACTTGGCAGCTCGATACTTAGCATATTATTCCCAATATATCCAGCACCTCTCCTCTGCACATGTCTAAACCAATGCAATCTCGTCTCTCTGACTTTGTATCTAAACTATCCAACCCGAGCTGACCCTCTAATGTACTCATTTCTAATCCGGTCCATCCTTGTCATACCCGATGCAAATATTAACATTTTTAACTATGCCACCTCCAGCTCTGTCTCCTGTTTTATGGTCACTGCCAATGTCTCCAATCCACATAACATAGCTGGTCTCAATACCATCCTGTAGACCTTCTCTTTCACTCTTGCTGATACCCGTCTATTTCAAATTACTCCTAGTACTCTTCTCCACCCACTCCAACCTGCCTACACTCTCTTTTTCACCTGTCTTCCATACTCCCTGCTACTCTGTACTGTTGATCCAATGTATTTAACACTAGAATTGCCAGAGTCTTCGAAAAAACTCATAGATCCGGCCCACCTTAAAACCGTTCTCACCTCTCCGCCAGCGTCTTTTGTCTTCTAAATGTGCCGATTAAGAAGAGTAGCACGCAGCCGGCAATTCCATTCCCCACCGTCGCAGAACGTTCACTAAGTTTTCTCAGCTCATGCCTGATTTGATTATCTGGGAGTGACTGAACTGCTGGAGTTTTAGAGTGGAAATAATAGATCGTTATTTGGAACACATGCATTTTGTGTGTGTTCCATTTCTACAGTAATCTGTGTAAACACATTGTTAAAAGAGAAACTTTTTCATATTTTAGTAATAAATGTTACAAAATGTAGGTATAAACTATGGAATGTGTGAAGCCTGATTTTCAAAAATCAAATAAACACTTTCACAAAAGGTTCAAGAACGATACAACAGCTTCCGTGGCGTAGCGCCAAGATTTGCTGTCTCAGAGTGCAGCAGGTTTGCCGAGCCTCAGAGACCAGAGTTCAATTCCCGCTGGGGAGAAAGTGTTATTTTTTTTTTTTCTTTTTAACCTTCGCCGCTCCGCCTGCCTGCCTGCAAGCATCTGCTTTCTGCGACGCTAATTGGTTCCTGCCTTGTGCCCTGTGTTGGCTGGGATTGGCTCCAGCAGACCCCCCGTGACCCTGTGTTTGGATTCAGCGGGTTGGATAATGGATGGATGGATGCTTACACAGATTACTGTAGAAACGGAACACACATGAAATGCATGTGTTCCAAATAACAATCTATTATTTCCACTCTAAAACTCCAGCAGTTCAGTCACTCCCAGATAATCAAACAAGGCATGAGCTAGGAAAACTTAGTGAACGTTCTGCGACGGTGGGGGATGGAATAGCCGGCTGCTTGCTGCTCGTCTTAATCGGCACATTTAGAAGACAAAAGACGCTGGCGGAGAGGTGAGAACGGTTTTAAGGTGGGCCGGATCTGAGTTTTTTCATAGACTCTGGAGAAAAGCCAAGCAAAATGACACCTTTTATTGGCTAACTAAAAAGATTACAATATGCAAGCTTTCAAGGCAACATAGACTCTGGTAATTCTAGTGTTAAACTCATCCATGTTCCCCAACTCTACTCACTGCATCCTCATAACTCCTCTGACATCCCTCTCATTAACGCACATGTATTCTGCCTTGTTCCTACTGACCTTCATTCCTCTCCTCTCAGGTGCATATCTCCACCTCTCGAGGGTCTCCTCGACCTGTTCCCTACACTCACTACAGATCACAATGTCATCTGCAAACATCATAGATGATATTAGACAGGAGTGCCCGTGGACTGTCAACCTGTCCATCACCACTGCAAATAAGAAAAGGCTAAGAGGCGATCCCTGATGTAATCCCACTTCCACCATGAATGCATCAATCACTCCTATAGCAGACCTCACCACTGTCACATTTACCTCGTATATATCCTGTACAACTCTTACATACTTCTCTGCCACTTCAGACTTCCTCAAACAATACTACAATTTCTCTTTATACATCCTGTCATGTGCTTTCTCCAGGACCACAAAGACACAATGGAACTCCTTCTGGCCTTCTCTATACTTCATCAACAATCTCAGTGCAAACATTACATCTGTGGTGCTCTTTCCTGGCAAGAAACCATACTGCTGTTCGCTAATCATCACCTCCCTTCTTAACATAGCTTCCACTACTCTTTCCCATAACTTCATGCTGTGACTCATCAACATGAAAATAACCTCTCTATATTTTGTTAGTGTTCTAGATAGATAGATAGATAGATAGATAGATAGATAGATAGATAGATAGATAGATAGATAGATAGATAGATAGATAGATAGATAGATAGATAGATAGATAGATAGATAGATAGATAGATAGATAGATAGATAGATAGATAGATAGAGAGATACTTTATTAATCCCAAGGAGAAATTCACATACTCCAGCAGCACCTTCCTGATACAAAAAACAATATTAAATTAAAGATTGATAATAATGCAGGTAAAAACAGACAATAACTTTATATAATGTTTACGCTTACCCCCCCCATGGGGGAATTGAAGACTCGCATAGTTTAGGGGAGGAACGATCATCTCAGTCTGTCAGTGGAGCAGGACAGTGACAGCAGTCTGTCGCTGAAGCTGCTCTTCTGTCTAGAGATGACACTGTTTAGTGGATGCAGTGGATTTTCCAAAATTGATAGTATGTTAAATGATTTAACACTTCAGTACATGTCAGCTTTTGACCTTTCAAAAGAAAGGCATACTAGTGTGTTTACCGTTTCTATGGAGTAATTTAAAAAAAAAAAAAAAAAAAAAACCCACACTGTTAGCTTTACAGAAGAACAAATACACTACAAAAACGCACTTATAAAAAGAGACATTATTCAGCACTCAAGAAGCAGAGACTTGGCACATATCCTGAGTTTACAAATATTTGCATGGATAGAAACCAACAAAATGGAAAAGTCATGTTAAAAAAACCTTTTCATTTCTATGGTGTAACTTAGAATGACTTAAGCAACAATCATCTAGTGATGTATTCTTAATATGAATCAAACCTAAAGTGACTAACATGGCAAGTGTATCTTTAGGGAAAGAAGAAAAAAAAAACAACATGCAGAACGCAATTGTAAAAATTAAGTACATGGACTACAACCTTTAGCAGCAATAGCAATAATAAAACTATTCATGTTTTCCATGAGCACATCAATGTCAGACATGATGCTAGAGGAATTTTTGACACACTCCTCCTTTACTATAGACTGCTTAAGTAAATTGATGTTTGAAGTTATTCGTTTATGCATAGCTCTCCTAAATTCCCGCCACAACATATCAATGAGACTGAGGTCTGAACTTTGACTTCACCAAGTTAAAAGCTTCATTCTTTTCTTTTACCCTTCACCGAATGGAAAATTACATTTAGTGTATTGCATAATTCAGTTTTGGCCAAATTTTAGTTGCTGGGCAAATAGTCCCACATTTTCCTCTCAAATGCACTGGTAAAATGAATGAACTGCTGAATCATTCTTACTGCAAGGCTAAACAAGCTCTGCACCTGTAAAACAAGCTCATAGTACACTCCTACATTAATAAGCTTAACAGTTAGTACGAGTCTCTCATGGTAATATAGTATATACTGTAGTATTTGGTTTTCACCAAACATTGGGGTGTACATAATAAACAACTACAAACTGTTCTACAAGTATTACTTCATTCAGCTACAACTTGGATAACCTAGGAAGTTACATCAGGTTCTTTTTAGAGAAAAGTAAAGTTTCCTAGTTTTAATGAAAACATTTTTTTTCAGATGTTTTAAAAGCAGAGTCACATGCTGTAATATTTACAATATGTGTTTTTGAGGTTTCTTAGAGCATCATATGACCTGATCTTTGAGTTAACTTTCTGGGATGCCCATTCCCAGGAAGATTATTTATGGAATCTGAAGTGGCACACCACCATTGCAGTCCATCTCTTCAAATTGAAGAAATGCAACCTCAAGTGCCAATAGAAAGACATTCTATTTTAAATTTAAGTCCACATAAATGTATAATTATTTTTAACAAAAAAAATGAATGAGAGAAGTCAAATTAAAGTGATGTTCAGTAATGGAATCTTGCTGAAACAACTTTGCTTTTTTAAAGCACAGAATGACCTGCTAAACACCAGTGCCTAAGCCTTAATGCTGTACCATCTGCATCATGTGATTAAAAAAAAATTTTTTAAAAACCACACACACACACACATACAGGACTTCTGTCCTGAACAGGTGTTGCTAAGTAGTTGTGCATTGTACAGCACATAAGCTTTCACTCTCTTCCAGTCATATTTTAAAATCAATAGACAAGGTAAACAATTTTAAATAAGACCTAATGCCAAGATCAGCAGCAAGTTGCTGGAACTGAAAAAGCAACTTGAAAAGCTGGTGTTGAACTTTACTTATCCCAGAATAGTGAGGAAGTGAGTCTAAAGTGTGCACGTCACTTTGAAAATTGGGAACTTTAGGAAATATGCTTGACCATTTGTCTAACTTCTAACAAGCAAGATACATAGTTTCTGCCGGCAATAAACTTTCTGACCATTCTTCACTTCATACAGAAATACTTTCACACTTTATACCTCCCTCAAAGCAAGTTCAATGGGAAGGTCTGGACTATGCTATAACAACATGTATTTATATAGCAAATTTTTATAGACAAAAGTAGCCAAATTGATTTACAATAATAGTTAACTCAAGACATGCACAAAAACTGTAAATGTAAGAAAATAAATCTGCACCTTAAACATGGTCAGACGGCTTGTGAGAAGAGAAAGCAAAAACTCCAGCTGGCAAGAATCATGAAGAAAATAAACATCTAATGGTTCCATGCCCAAAAGACTACCCCTGCCCCTTCTGTGCATTCAAATACACAATAAATAAATAACTATGTTAAAGTTTACTGATATATCATTTTTTTTCTTCAAGTCTGAGATAAAATTGAGAAAGTCTTGAAGCTGCAACAAATCTGAACTGGTGCCATGTAGACTAAAGTTTAGCTCCAGAGCTGCATGGTTAATTACCCCATCCAAAATCCAACATAAATAGGCCTATCATTCTCACTGAGTTGGAACATACCATACTTTGATTCCATTCCTTGTGAACTCTAAGGACAATTAACGGCAAGCTGCTGAACACGTTCATTGTCTTTTACTTTAGCTCTAAATTAGTATGTTTAAACTGTCAGTGGGGCATGCCGAAGATTCTAAAAACAGCCATTGATCTTATATTTTTGCCAAAATGTACATTGCAGTTGCAAACTTTTCTCTGTTGTGGGTCATATTTGTGAAACACCACTTCTACAAAAACTGTTAGCTTTCTTTAGTTACACACAAAATTGGGTTATTTGAACATTGGCATGACCATTAATCCTCTCATGCTTAGAAATTAGAATTGCCACCACACATGTGGCTTGATGTTGAATTACACAGCAGTAGGCAACTAGGGGGCTCCGCCCCCTGCTCGCTTCGCTCGCCAACTCCTGGTCGTGGGTAAGCCGAAATACAGTTGAAAGAGATTATTGTCATTCTTGGTAATTGTTACATATGTATCATGCGCCCTCCGTACTATCGTACTCTCTACGGTTTGAGTGTGGGGCGGGATGCCGAAGCCTCTTGTGTTTGTTTTTTCTGTGAGGACATATGTATGTCTGTGAGTACTTATTGTATTACTGGAATGTGATTCACATATGCTGTGGAGTCCGGGTCTGTGGGGCTTCTGCACCATCTCAGGGTGTTGCCTGCGGTGTTTTAGACGCGCGTTGTTGGCGCCTGCAGCTTCCATACTATGTCGGGTTTGACTCTGCTGTGTGTTGTGGACGTCTAGGGTTCCGTATTCTCTGGGCTTGTTGCTTTAATTCTTATTTCTGTTAGTTGAGCTCTTTCGTTGTAGGCGGTGTATAGCGCGTTGTAGGTGGCTGCGCTTTTCGTACTATCTCGGGTTTGATTATGCTGTGTGTTGTGGACTTTCTGTAGTCTGTCTTGTTTTACTCTGTTGTGGGGGGGTGTATTCTTGCTTTTGTGTGGCTGTGTCGTCACCTATGGGCGCGTTGCCTCATTTCCTATCCACGTTAGGTGAGCTCTTTTGTTTTTGAGCTGTGTCTCCTTCGTTCTCGGAGGATCGCGCTGTAGCCGCCTGCACACCATGTCTCCTGCGTGCATGGGTATCTCAGGTTTGACTACGCTGTGTTTTGTGGACGTGTGGGGACTCTGTACTCTCTCCAGTTTGACTGTGGGGCGGGATGCGGACGCTTCTTGTGTTTGTTGTTTCTGTGAGTACTTATAATATTGTATTACTGTAATGTGATTCACATATGCTGTGGAGTCCAGGTCTGTGGGGCTTCTGCACCATCTCGGGGGTTTGCCTGCGGTGTTTTAGATGCGCGATGTAGGCGCCTGCACCTTCCGTACTATGTCAGGTTTGCCTCTGCTGTGTGGTGTGGACGTTTAGGGTTCCGTATTCTCTGGGCTTGTTGCTTTATTTCTTATTTCCGTTAGTTGAGCTCTTTCGTTGTTGGCGGTGTATAGCGCGTTGTAGGCGCCTGTGCTTTCCGTACCATCTCGGGTTTGATTTGTGAACCTTTGTGGACTCCGTAGTCTGTCCCGTTTCACTCTGGGGCGGGGCGCTGACTCCTCTTGTTTGTGTGGCTGTGTCGTTTGTAGTCTCTCCCGTTTCACTCTGGGGTGGGGGGCTGATTCCTCGTTTTTGTGTGGCGCCTGCGCACTATGTCTCCTGCGTCCATGGGCATGTACCTGCGTCCATATCCGGTTTACCATTCTCGGTTAGTAATATGGATAAGGTTAGGGTACCCTAGTATGCATTTGTTAACTGGATAACACATACTGTGGGTATACACCTAGAGTTACTCAATGCTAAAAACTAATTTTGGATATGATTGGATACAAGTTGCACATGTACCTTATATACTTATTTTGTATAAAACATCCTATACTTTATTTACAAGTAAAGAAGTTTAGACTAGTGTTTACAGTTATAAAATTAAGACAACCTGCAGCAATATTATTCATTAAAAGGGAAAGTGAACATTATACTGTAGCTTTATTCTTATGTGCTTAAGTAACTTGTATTTTTTAATATTAATGTAATCACTAAAATATTCATTCCTATTAATGTCAACATTCACCCAGTGTTGGGTGCAGAAGTCACAGCCTATTCTGTGCACAAAACAGGATTCAACCCAGGAAAGAGTACTCCTCCATCACAGGGAGTGCACGCGCACACACACAGGACTCTGAATCTATAAGGTAGTAGTACTCATCTCATCCTAATACCACCCTAGCTGTTGCAGAATTTTAGCACTTGATGATTCAACTGTGTGTTTGAATATTTATTAATTTATTATTATCAGCCCAAAATAGCAGCTGCTCCCTTAAGATGCATGAGTGTTTCATTGATTGAACTCTTTAGTGATATACAGTATTTGATAAGTAACATTGAAGTGAGAATTGTCAGGTATCTTATTAGAGCTTAGGGGAGATTGTGCTAAACATCTTTCCCAGAAAAAATAAATTAACATTATCAGAGCTTAATCTCCCAAAGGAGATGCATTGTTTTAAGTTCTAAAGTAATGAAGTGCTTACAATACAAACGCCATTTTCCATTAGCAGGAAATAGGGGCTTCACATAATGAGACTTCCTCTGGCCCAACCACCCCATTTTAGGTTAAAAAGATTTTAGTGGTCAATGGATTATTCAGACCTCTTTATGCTTTTATATGATTTTTTATTTTTAATCATCCCAAAGGGGACTAAAAACCTCACCAAAAGCATTTACACCCACTAAATGGTACACTCGTATCTCATTATGCAATATGTTTATTCAACTGGAACAAATCTAACCAGGTTTTAAAAGGGTAGGGCACTAATCACATTTATGAAACATGGATATGTTTTTTTTTTTTAACTAATTACTAGTTATTTCTTAAAAAAAACTACAATAGGTCAGTATAATTCAATAACATACATAAAAAATAGCATTAATAAGGCAGCTACAACAATTAACTGCCAAATCAAATACATAGCCTAGCCTCTGCCTAATATACATCCACCTCAATACAAACCCAAAAAAAAAAAATAACAAAGCAAGGCTAGCTTAAATGGACAGGCTGCAAATTCTAAACTATTTTTTGGTTTTTTGAAAGAACAATATTACTGACTATACTAAATAGTGTTTCTGATGTAGAGCTAGTAGTACACATGCACAGTTATTTATGCACAAGTTTAGCCATTTGTGACATTTTTACATAAATACAGTGCCTATAAAAAGTATTCACCTACTTGGAGGTTTTCACATTTTATTATTATACAACATTGAATCACGGTGTATTTGATTTGGCTTTTTTCACACTGATCAAGAGAAAAAGACAATGACTTAAACAGAAGTAGTCTAAATTAATTACAAAAATAAAAAACAAAAATTGATTGCTTATTCATTCACCTCCCTTAATACAACAAACAAAATTGGTTAAGCCAATTGGTTCTAAAAGTCACAATATTAGAAATTGGAGGTCACCTGTCTGTAGTAAAGGGGTTTCAATAGAATGTAGCATAAACACACCTGTATATGGAAGATATCCAAGACACCCAATATCCCTTGCAGTACAGTTAAATCAATTATTAAGAAATGGAAAGAGTGTGGCATTGCTGTAAATCTGCCTAGACTACGCTGTTCACAAAAACTGAAGCCACCAAGTGATCTAAAATAACCCTGTATAAATTACAAACTACAGTGGCAGGGACTGGAGTGACTGTCGCTGGTTGTGACAGGGAAGGTGGTATCATGTGGAATATTTCTTATATTTTCTTGCCATAGAAATGAAAGCTCTCTTTGATGAGTTATTGATGATGTTTCACAAGCTAAATAGGTAACGTTATATAATTCACGCTTGGACTAAGTCATCTAACTTTACTACACAGTTATGTGGCAAACCATCACAAACATGTTTGCAACCCATTGTCTGTCCCTTATGCACTAAGAGGTTTTTGGCATTATTGCACCCAAGTTACATACCCAAATATAAATGGCTACCACTCCTTTATTGTAATAAAGGAGCTGCAAATGGCTGAAGAGCAGCGAGTTGCCATAATCTGCTAGCTATCACTACGCCAAGTTTAGATTGCAATGCTATGGGACATGCCAAGTTATACTGTTTGGCACAAGATGGCAGCTTTTTTAGGAACATTGTGTCCTTTTTTGTAAACATTTACCGTAGTCTATTGCAGGCATGTCAAACACGCGGCCTGCAACAGAAATCTGTGCGGCCTGCATGACAGATCCTAGTTAGCACTGAACTTGTACAAAATGATTACTATCGTTTGTGATTGAATCATTCTGCATCTTGACTTTTCTTACTTCTGCCTTCTGACAAAAGCGCGTTTTCTCATGGCATTACGGTACCGGAAACGTCATCCGCTAGTATAGCCACGAGCCTTGACCAAAGTTAATGAGCCGCAGCATCACAACTGAAGTGCTAGACTGCAGCAGGGGCAGCCTTAGGCATGTGCAAATTGTGCACCTGCACAGTGCCGCCAAGCCAATATATATTGAATATAAAACAGTTTGAGAAAATAATGACACAGTTGACGGCAATGTGGCCGAAAAACATTGTGTTTTCTTGTTAATTAGTATGCTGTATTTACAAATGTCGCTAGAGTCGGAGCAGTAAGCTATATGTAGTATTATAACGTTCTGCCGTAATGAGAATATCATGGGCCGCCACTTGGTTTTCAAGTTACGGACACGCGTATATAGAAGCGTGTCATGAGCACGAGGCAGCTATGCAGTATCCGCAACGGATGTGGCCATCCGCCGTGCATAAGATACCGTATTGACATTGCCAGGCGAAGGGGCCACCGATTCTTTCTCTGCCCAGGGCCGCCACGAGCCTAGAGCCGTCCCTGCTAAGGCTACACTACTGACTGGGCTGCTGAGACTGGCCACTGGACAGAACTGACCATCACAAGTAGTAATAGCCCGCATATTTTCACGTTTTTTTGCTCTAGTTTCATGTAAATTTGTGCTAGTATTGTAACGAACAGTTACTGCAGACTACAGCTGAAGATCTGAAGTGGACGCGAGAAGTTGGTGAGTTGTTTGTTAACATATTTTTGTGATTTTGAGTTTGTAAAATTATTGTAGTTCAGGTGGCTTTTTGCATATCGGCTTATTTTACAATATAAACTTTGAAGTAAATTTAGTAAAGTAAAATTTGATTTTTGGAGGATTTGTTTTCCAACTTGAATTTCTGAGCAATGAATTCAGTGAGCATTTTTGTGATGTCAGTTCACACAAACAGGGCATTGCGCTGTTCTCTTACAACGTTGAGAATGCGCCTGAGAATATCCAAATGGAATTGAATGAACTGCAGTCAGATTCTATTCTGAAGGCAAAATACAACGAAGTTGGTGTGCCAGGCTTGTATGCTTACCTGCCACCCTTGTATGTGCAGATCCGTAAGTTGGCATCGAGAGTACTGACAATGTTCGGAAGCACTTACCTTTGTGAGCAATTGTTTTCGTTAATGAAAGCTACCAAAACCCCACATCACTCAAGACTTACCGTCGAGCACCTTTCATCCCTCATAAAAGGTGCAGCTGCACAAGATTTCAAGCCTGATATTGACGAGCTGGTTACTAACAAGAGATGCCAAGTGCCGGGACAAAAGAAATAAATCTCACACTGTAAGGCTCTTATATAAGCAATGAATATAATATAATAAGAACCTAGCTAAGAGGCTAAGACTCTAATTCTACACTGTTGTATGGAGACTGTATGGAAATAAATTGCTTTTCTTTAAACTTTAAGTGTTACATTTTTTAAAGTTTTCAGTATTGGAAAGAAAGCTACAGTAACTTTGTATAATAGTATTTGTTACAGTGCGGCCCGCTGACGCACATATGGCAGTCGAAGCGGCCCACCAATGGTAGTGAGTTTGACATGCCTGGTCTATTGCACCTAAACAATCTCTCAAAAGTATTGCAGTTATATTTTTTAGAAAGAAATATACACATACAAACACTTTATATCTCTCTGAAGAACAAGTAAATAAATTTCTTACTACATATACTTTTATATATATATACTCATATATATTTCTCTTCTGGTTCGTCCTGCTTCCACTTCAAAACTGGTCCTGCCCACACGCAGCCGACATGGCATTTCTCGATTCCTATTTGTCCTCTTCCAAACCCTTCCCCACGCTGCCTGGACAGCTGTATGTTTTTGACACAGCGCAAGCTACTGAAGTACGCTTACAAAATAAAGCAAACTCTGCATGCAGCGAAAATTTACTTCTCCAGCTAGATTCCATGCTCAGAACCATCAAACCCTTCGCTAAATCATATAAACACATGCATGAAATCTCTCTCTCTCCAATCCAACAGCATCTGTACGAATGATTTTCAAGGAAAACCCTAGGCAGGATTTATGACAATACAATGCCCCAACATGTCACACCGATGTTGCACCGAATTTTCGTCTGAGAAGATGGCGAACCGCCTGCCGAAAGGGACATTTGCATCTATCCCATAGGCAACTCCTGTAAACAGATTTCCACGCTCAATATGAATTGCGATCCTGTGGTTTACCCACTTTTATTCCCTTACGGAGACATTGGCTGGCACAAAGATTTACAACATGTTCCCGATAAAAGAACCACCAAGCGAATACGGCTTACTCAATGGCAATTTTATGTGTACAGATTAGCAATGAGGAATACATTTAGTATTTTGCACTCCAGCGGCAAACTATTCCAACAGTACGTCGTAGATGCGCATGTTAAAATTGAGGGCACCCGTCTCATCTATCTCAGATTACATCAACAAGATCTGCGCATGGAACACTACAAAGGACTATCAGATGCACTGCAAGCAAACGCTGAAAATAACAACGTACATGTGGGCAAAATGATCATATTACCGTCCACATTTCCAGGAAGTCCAAGATACATGCAACAAAACTATCAGGATGCCATGGCCATAGTATGTAAATTCAGAAAGCCCGATTTATTTATCACTTTCACATGTAATCCTGCTTGGCCGGAAATTCCACAAGCACTGTCGGATACCCAAAGACCAAAGCACAGACCTGATATTGTAGTACGAGTTTTTTGGATTAAGCTTAAGGAATTACTTAGAGACATTCTACAATATCATCTTTTTGGGGTTCTTATTGTTTTCTAAGGTTAGATCTTTCGACTGATTATCTGTCGTCTCCACCAAAACACCTATTCACAACTGCATCTTTCAAGAAGTATTTATTTCTTCTTGATTTCTGAATTCCTTTCTCACCGTTTTCCGTTCCTATTCTTACACCGCTGTATGCTACGGCGGGCGTTGGCTAGTATACATATAATTAAGTACTCATCCAAACCTTTACTTTCAAAATTATTTTTCAAGTTAGTCCTTGGAACAACAATTCTAGACACAGAGGAAGCTTACATTTTGTACAATAAATCATCTAACTTCTTTTGCAGTTGCCCTACAGTAGTTTAGTGTTATTAATTTGTTAATTTTTCTTGGTGTTGTTGCTTTTTTCTTGCATTTCATGTCTGGAATAAATTAAGTATCTATATATATAATTCACTAAGCAGCCGACAGGGCACGCAAGACAAACATGGGATACACACGACATAGCCACGCCCGCCAAGCAACTCTAACACCATGGGATACGACGACAACTCACAGTGCCACGCCCACCAACTCTAAGAATTCACTAAGTTCATGGCAAGCAAGACGCACGCAAGACAGAGCCACGCCCGCCAACTCACAGAGCCCCGCTCACCAACAATTCGAGCGAGAGCGAAAGCATTTGCCAAGAATGTTTTCATTAATCAAGAACGAAAGTCGGAGGTTCGAAGACGATCACATACCGTCATAGGTCCAACCATAAACGATGCCGACGGCGTTATTCCCATGACCTGCCGGGCAGCCAACCGGGTAACCAAAGTCTTTGGGTTCCGGGGGGAGTATGGTTGCAAAGCTGAAACTTAAAGGAATTGACGGAAGGGCACCACCAGGGGCCTCATGCATAAACGGTGCGTACGCACAGAAATGTTGCGTACGAACCTTTCCACGCTCAAATCGCGATGTATAAAACCTAAACTTGGCGTAAAGCCACGCACATTTCAACGGTACCTCATACCCTGGCGTACGCAATTTCTCCGCTCGGTTTTGCTGACTGGCGGCACCCAGCGTCAAAGCAGTGCTACTGTTCCTGTGTGGTTACCCTTTCTTTCTTAGACCCACATTCCTGACGTGGCTTTATAAATATACTGAAACTAACTGCATATTGTTTATAAGTGTAATGCATCTGATTGTAATTAACCTGCAGCAATATAATGGTCCAGGGAATAGCCATAGTATTCCAAATACCATAACTGCTTTAGCGTTGTTACGCTCACTGCATCTTCTTCTTCTTTCAGCTGCTCCCGTTAAGGGTTGCCACAGCAGATCATCTTTTTCCATATTACTCTCACTGCACCTCTCGGAGTATTTATATCACTGTATCTGAGTGGGGAATCACAGCAGCAGCTGATCGGAAAGAGTATTATCGGTATACAGTTTCAAGCACACACTACCTCAGCCACGGCAAAACGCGTCAAAGCTTTTCCTGTACGGACCTCGCGTTTCAGAAACAGTTTCATCCCAAGAACTATAAACGCTCTCAATCAGTCCATCAAGTGCTCCTTGTAGAACTGTTTGTACTTATAAGTACAATTACCGGTACCCAACTGTAAACTTGCAGTACAGTTGTAATATTGCACAACCTGCGCCACTTTATAAAGCGTATGATGACGATCTAATTTTTAAGATGAAATGCAGCAAAATATGTTGCTTATAGTATACAGATAAAACTTTAACTTCATTTAAATAATCTGTATTGTTAATAATTAAACATGTGAGGACACGGTGCCGCAGCGCTAGCTAGTTCACGGATAGCACCAGCAATAATACAGCGCAAGGCAGGAGCTGACGCGACACTGGAAGGATAGACGGATAGAAAAATTAAACATGTACTACGAAGATATTTCAATGTTCCTTAAAAGTTATGAAGAATCGGTGTTCTAAGTTTACAGATGAATTAACGTCTATTACAGAGCTGATTGTGTGGCGATTGGGTATTTGGAGAAAGAAAAGTAAGGACAGGAATTGGAGGTTAGTATGTTTGAAAGAGACAGTACTTCTGTAATAAATTATTTCATCAAAGGTCTACATGGCGCAGTAAGCCTCTTGCGTGAGATATGAACAATCACTGCGCCACCGTTTTCCCATGTTTAATAACATGCTTTCATTCCTATCATCATGAAAAAGATATCACGTATAGATCTCAGTATTTTAATTATTCAGAGAGCTGTAATATCACGAATGGAATGGATTCTGTGTCCTGTCGGAGAAAGAGAAAGAACGGAAGCACGTAGTGATTCACACACATAGAGCACATAGAAGATCAAATACAGAACAAAGCATTTAACGTGCTACTTGAGAAACTAGTAAAATAAACGATTTTAAGATGAAGTTTATGATGTTCTACTTTAATGACAAAATAAACTACGTGATTAAAGTGGAAATTTCGAGATTAAAGTTGACATTTCGTGCTTTTTTCCCCCACTGTGTGCCTATTTTTTTTCTCTGTACCCTAATAAGCTTTCATATGACACTTAGACGGTCCGCTACGATTCGACTTTTCACGCCAACTTGCATATGTGACAGCTTTTTTTATTTCAGGCACTGTGCGACTTTGTGAACTTGAGCTTTCGAGTTTCTCCGACACTCTGTCACTCGATCAGCTTTCTTTTGTTGATTATACCACTGTTTAAACCAACAAATAGTATGTTTTTCCTTTGCCTCCATTTGGTATTCGCTGAAATTCTTATATTTTCCCCCGTGCTTTTCCCATTGTCTTTTCACAGAAGGCTATTTATATCAATTTGCATATTCAAAGAGGCGTAATTCTGGGAGGAGTTGGGGCAGGACGGAAGGCGCGTGCACGTGCGTTACTTTTCACGCTGATCGGGATTTATGTAGTGGAAGAACGTGAAAGCTTGCGTGCGCACAGATTCCTGCATCTGGATTTTTCTGTGCGTACACACATTCCCGCTTTTGTGCTTACGCCATGTTATAGTGTGAGTTCTACGCACGCCGTTATACATGAGGCCCCAGGTGTGGAGCCTTTCGCTTAATTTGACTCAACGCGGGAAACCTCACCCGGCCCGGACACGGAGAGGATTGACAGATTGATAGCTCTTTCTCAATTCTGTGGGTGGTGGTGCATGGCTGTTCTTAGTTGGTGGAGCGATTTGTCTGGTTAATTCCGATAACGAACGAGACTCCCTCCTGCTAAATAGTTACACGACAAAAGAGCGGTCAGCGTCCAACTTTCAGCTTTCAGCCACGAGAGATTGAGCAATAACAGGTCTGTGATGCCCTTAGATGTCCGGTGCTGCACGTGCGCTACACTGAATGGATCAATGTGTGTCTACCCAGTGCCGAGATGCGTGGCTAAGCTGTTGAACCCCATTCGTGATGGAGACCGGGTCTTGCAATTGTTCCCCACGAATGAGGAATTCCCAGTAAGTGCGGGTCATACGCTCGCACTGATTAAGTCCCTGCCCTTTGTACACACCCCCCATCGCTACTAACATGGTCGGGTGACTTGGTGGATTATATATAGAAAAGCAGCCGGAACCGCAAAGAACAATGATAAGTCAACGTGGCTCAGAGGTGGATGTGGACTGTAGCAGAGACGAAAGCGACTGAGGCGGTGTTTGGAAAATGAACAGTCAACGTGACTCACAGGTGCAGGTGGACTGTACACAGACGAAAGCAACTCAGGTGAGGAGTTGGGGGCGGGCACATGAGCAGGCAGTGCATACTGAACGATGACTAACAGATGACTAAGAAATCAGCAGACTAGAATGGCAGGGGGGGCCAGGGCGGATGGGGCGGAATCGGCGTCCTTCCCCTGTCCCCCTGTTCCGCCCTCGGCACCCGAGCGCTGTCCAGCCTCGTCCCTCGCTCTGGGAGGTGGAGGCGCGACAGTGGTCCTCCAGTTTTGAGTCACAGACAATTGTATGTTGCCCTCTCCAGCGTTCCATCTTTTCATTCACCTACAGTCGTATCCTCAAACCCACCCCATTTGGACAACTGTGTCTTTCAGGAAGTGTTCACCCATCAATACATAATTATGCGGCGTATGCTACGCCGCAGGTTGGCTAGTATATATATATTTTCATACCAGCTTCTTCCATTGCTGTATTACGGGGATGGGGCAACGCCTTTACTGATAGCCCTAGATACAGGGCAGGAAACAGGTACACTTGAGAAAGAAAAAAAAAAGCATTTATACAGACATATACACCTAAACTAGTCACTCGGCCACTTTTGAGTCACAGGAGGCCACTGCCAGCTCGTGAACATACAAGACTTGTTCACAGTATAATCCACCTCCCACTTTTTCCCAGCAATGCCACCGAAAGGATCAACACAGCCTTGTGAGACTTTTTATCCCATTTCTAATTGAGCTTCCTTCAACCTCCCTAACCTCCACTATTATTCACCATAAGCCTTTTAAAAGATTGTTCTCAATTGACAATCATGTCTGACACCTCAACACATTAGAAAGTGAATGAATGGTCTCTCAAGGGATGTTTTTGATTATTATTTGCAAAGTGAGTGGCATATTCGATAAAGTCAGCTCACACATTGTTAAAACAGCAATTAAGATATTATAAGAGAAAATACATATTGCACACCCATAGCCTAGATTTTTTTTATAGTGGCTGGAGTGCCAATCCTGCCACCAACCCTCAGGTTTTCCCTGTAAGTTGGAAGACCTGCTTGCAGGGCTGGATGCAGATTACCGTCATACCCAGGACTGACAGGGTAAAAAAAATATAGCTATTTGGAATGCATAAACTTCATGTGTGTTCCAGGATTACAAGAAATGCTCAACACACAAATAAAACAAATTTTTTTCATGTTATAGTAATAAGGAAAAAATATTGATGTGAAGTGTGTAATATGTGAAGACTTAAGTTTGATATCACATACAAAAGGTATAACAAGAATATTTTTGTTCAAGAATATAACAGAAGAAAAAGAAATTATTCAATTTACATGCTGCTGTTAATGTGTAAAAACCAAAGCTGGTGTAAATGTGTGCTACTTCTAAAAGGCAGTGTTTTTATAATAAAAAAAAAATCAGTTATTTTCACCCAGTTACGTTCATGTGGTAAAACAAACTTGCCTCTCCCCTCTCTGAGTTGATGCCATTTATCTAAATTCTTTTCACAAGAGTGGTGATGACCAATGTTAGTTCTGACCAGGCATCAACCACAGCATTATTTGTTGTACCAGCAATCAAAGACACAATGCCCCGTGACCGCTATCAGTCCATCATACGGCATTTGCATTTCGCCAACAAATACACCAATGTAGAAATTGTGAAAACTGACAGATCTTCTGTGATCTCGGACATCTGGCAACATTTTGTTGAGAACTACGTTTTGAGTTACAACCCAGGCAACATATTACTGTTGATTAGCAACTGTTTCCAACCAAGGTACATCGTCCTTTCGTGCAATACCTCTCAACCAAGCCTAACAAATTTGGCATACATTTTTGGATTGCAGCAGATTTAGAGACAAAGTATATTTGCAATGCAACTAGTTATTTAGGAAAAGATCCCAGTTATCCCACAGGAGAAAGACTTTCTGAGACTGTGGTCATAATGCTTATGAAGCAGTTTGTGGACAAAGGCAGAACAACAGACAACTTCTTCACATCGCTTTCACTGGGCAATAGACTGCTGCACCGCAACACAAATCTGCTTGGCACCAAAAAAAAAAAAATGGAACGAGAACTTCCACCTGCAGCTAAAGTCACTTCAGTATGTGTGCAATTTTCCACACTAGAGTTTAGATCTGACAGTGCCATGTGTGCGCCCAAAAACAAAAAGTCTGTCTGCAGTCACAGCACCATAACATGGAGTTTGGGCAAGATCGGTGGGGTGGGGAATATGTTCAAATGACATAGCATTTCCAAATAATGACATTTTCATGCATGGATGTATGTGTTCATTCACAAAAGAGAGCAACAGAGGCAGAGACTGATTTGATGTCATTCAAGTGGTTACTGGAAAATAAAATAAACACTTTCGCAAACATATAATGAAACAAGTGTGATTTTATTCAAGAATAAAACTGAATAAAAAAAAATTCAAGTGACAAGATACCAAGAAGACAGGATTCACCAGCATTTGTGGGTCTGCTTATATCCTTTCAGCAATATTATTTACAACTAGCAAAAATTTACCCCGTTTGTTACAAATTCAAATAAAATGTGTGTTTTTATTATATAATAGTAATAATAATAGCAGCTCACTACTCAAAACAGTAAATACGGGGAGGACACGGGATCAACCCCACAACCTCTTGATTATGAAGCAGCAGTTCTTACCTCTGCACCAGCCAAGCAGACATGCCTGTTTTGTGTCGATTGATATTTGGGCTTCAGCTTTTACACATTCACAGAAACATGTAAATTAAATAATTTTTTTCTTTAATTATATTGTGGAATAAAAGCACACTTGGTTTGTTATAACTTTTGTGAAAGTGTTTATTTGATATTTGGTCTTCAATCTTCACACATTATGCACTTCATGTCAGCATTTTGTGCTTTATCACTATAACTTGAAAAAAGTTTATTTTAGTTATGTGTTGAACATTTTTTGCCTCGCATTTCCTGTCATCCTACAATTACACAGATTGTCGAGGACACAGGAACACACATGAAATGTGTGTATTCCAAATAACAATATATTATTTTGCCCTATACAATTCCAGACACGTAACTCACAGATAAAGATACTTCAGCTCCAAGAATTTTGCATCTGACCTCAGTTGCCTCGGTGGGGGATGACTGAGCAGGCTGCCAGCTGCCAGTGCTGATTGACACATTTGCAAAAAAAAAGAGGCCAATGAGGAGGTGCAAGGGAATTTAAGGTGGCCCAGCATTACAAATATTTTCCATAGACTTTAGGGATTCTAGTGCTAAGGAACAAGAAAAACTGATAACTTAATTATTCTACAGTATGCATGCCTCCTTCACTGCTTTTTACATACAGGTGCCAGAGCACACTCCCACCACCATACAGCTTTATTTTAATTCTTTTTGTAAGCTGTGTATTACTATGTCACTGATAGTATATGAGAATGCCATTCCTTGCTGCTTCCCTTCAGTTTGCTCACTGTGATCATACATTCTTCTTAAGTTAGAATCATCTTCAAATACAGTCCCTCTGTCCAATACAAACCTTGCTGTTCACTACGCAGGTGTCGCTTTTAAATCCACTTCGGCATCAAACTGGACAGCCCACCTCTGGCCATTGTGAAACGTCAGATCTATGTGGCCAATTATAGGTGCCCATTCTGCTGTATTACTACCATCAAGGTGCCTGCTTTTATACTACTTTCATGAATGGTTATTATAGATCACTAGCTAAAATCCGGATTATTGAAATGATGGTCCCATTTCAAAAAGGAGAATAATGAGGTCTTGTTTGAACTATGAGAAGGCCTTTTTAGACTGGGATAAAGAAATTTATTATAGGGTATTCTATGGTATTGTATGGCTATAGTAATAAAATTATAAGCTTCTGTGAATTGTTGTTGTGTGACATTTAGCTCCTACATTTGAAGAATAAGATTGTAGTTAAGATTTTAAGAGGTTTAATGTTAAATCTGTTCACTGAACTTCACATTTTTTCTCATTTTCTGATTTGTAATTTTCAATGAGAGTGTAGACTGTAATCGTACATTTTTACATCTGTGCTGTTCATGAATGATGTTGTCCTTTTGGTCTCACACTGATATCTACTGTGCATTGGAATGGACTGCAGCTGAAAGTAGAACCTCCATATCTAAAGTCATGTAATCTCCCAGAAAATAAAGGTTTATTTCCTGCAGGTACTGTGTGTGGTGAGCACCTTCACCAGCGGAAAAAGATCAATTACCTAGGGGTCTTGTTCAAACCAAGTGGCACATCAGTTTCTTATACAAAAAAAAAAAAACACCTTTTTTGGAATGTTATGAACAGATTTATGTAAGAATGTAGTGTTAATAAGTTCATTGTTCTCTTTTCATGCATATGATTTTGTTAAACCCACTTTTTACAGACATGTTTGTATACTTCAAACACAAAATTCAAAAACATCTTGCAAAAATTTGAATTTTGATTTAAGAAAGAAAAAAAAAACCTTTCCTATGACCAATGGCACAGATACCCAAAAAATGTAGAAAGCACTTGTAAATGTAAATGCAATCCAAAGCAGCTATCTTTTTGGTTAAAAAAAAATCTTACAGTTCAGGAGCTCATCATACATTTTTTTTTAAATATACCCTCTGCCATCAGGAAGAAGAGTCTATATTCCTTTAAATTACTTTCTTCACATGTACCAAAATTAAAAATGCTTCACAAAACAGAGCGAAGTCCTCCCTGAAGAATTTAAGTGCAAAATTGGATGCAATTTCAGTCCAGTTAGTGAGTTATAGGTGTTGATTATCATGATGAGGACACATCAATAGTTGAATGAATAATGACAAGTCAAATTATGAAATAGGAGGCAATGAATTGAATAGAAAAATCTGAATTGAGGCTGAAAACCTGGTGAAAGTGTTTTCTTAGGCCAAGCATGTAATAGTCTCCATTCTAAACCACAACAGAAAAAAGAAAAAAAACATTTTTTAAATAGTTTACACAGAAATATATAACTACATAAAATAGAACAATAAATCACAACGACTACAAAAAGAAAGAAACAAAGCAATCGATTAATGAAAATAAGAGAACGTAGACAATGAAAAAAAAGAAACAAATAACATTGTAAACAAAGACTACATAAAAACTTTAAGGACAGATCAAACTTCCAAGCAACCATTTAAAAGGAAAATTAAGTGCACATAGAATTCTAAAGACAATATAGATAATAAACAATGCGACTGCGAAGCTAACTAAATTTAGCTAAAAATCTTTTAGAGTGAAGAAATCTTATACCCAAGACTGATGCTTCGATAGGGTGTCTGACGCGGCATCTTATATCAGTACTAATAAGCTTTCGTCTCACAGTTAAATAGTCCTGAGCACATTAAAATAGCTTTTCTCGAAGAACCAATTCTGCCCTCTGGTTACAAACAAATCGCCCGTAGCACCTAGGATACTTGACAGCAAGCAGAAAACTAGTAGCCGCTTCTTTTCAACAACCTCGTGAAACATGCAGGGTCGCTTTTCCCAAAGCAGAAAAGCCATTCAGAGTTCAAGCTGACCAGGGACCACTTCAAGGCGTGTAACTCTATATTGTTGTCAAAAGGAAACAATGCGCCAGCCAGCTGAAATACAAGCCGAAAGCCCGAGACACATGCAACACAATACACTTACGTGCGCATGACAAGGTACATGGGCACACGCCTAAACACCGGGTCTTTCCAGCTTGAAACTACTCATCGTTGTCGGTTTTTGGCTTTAGCCGTGCTTCTGCAGCCTGTTGCTAGCCGAAACGTTTCTACAGTCGTGTTTAACTCGGACGTTCAACTACAGACTGTGAAAAATACATTGCCGAAACTCGTACGAGTGCGGACAAACTTACCCGCAAGTAGAGTCACTTCTTTTTCAGATATTCACTTTTAAATATTCGCTACACCATGCCATCTCACCAAGAGGAAAGGTAAAACCAGGTAAATACAAATGTATCCTGGTAATACTAATCTTTCTTTAACAACATGCCCCGCAGAGAAAAACTGTGCGGCAGTGAAAGCTCCAAACTGGGAGGGGGAATGGTTATTTAATAATGCATAAATAAACCACCCGTAACGTTTTTTGTTCCACACTCTATTAATATTTAGTCCGTCCCGCGCACCAGCAGCTGACTTGCTTCGCCTGCTTCAAACCATTGGACTGCCTTTTCTGGGCGGGCCGTTGCTTGGCTGACAATTTAACTGATAAGGGCCACGACCAATCGCTTAATGCGAAGGTAGGGACTTAAAGAGCTATGCCTCTTAATACCAGAAATATCCAGTTGCCTCAGCACTCGTTTCTTAAGGTAAAGGAGAGGCAGCAATTGGGAAGCAGTGATTTTTATATCTCTAAGAACCTACAGGAGTTGTATGTCAGTCGCCTTTTTTGCACCAGTCGTCTTTCCTTTAGACTTCTGCAAGGCGAAAAAATAGCCGACTAATCGCCCTCATTCGCCGCATATGTTTGCTTGAAAAGAACAGATCCAACCCAGCCTTGCATACACTTCTCAACGACTGAATGTATATAATCCGAAGTCTGTTGTTTTAAATATCAATGTTAAATGTTTTATTCGTTTATTGCATGCGATCTAAATACGTAGCTTTTATTTATTTTTAAATTGTTCTAACCAAAAAAACTCAACATTCCTAAAATATATACATAAGTTTTCATACTACAGTATACAATAATTGTAGATTTTTCATCGTTATATAATGTTTGATAATTTACGTATACAACTAAAACTGATATATAACTTTTACTCATAGCTAAATACAGTGGAACCTCTAGATACGAGTTTAATTCGTTCCAGCACTGAGCTTGTATAGCGAATTTCTCGTATCTAGAACAAACTTCCCCATTAAAAATAATTGAAATCCAGTTAATCCGTTCCGCACCCCAAATATATTAACATAAAAATCAATTTTCCTAACAAACAACACTGATAAATTATATATACTGTAGTCTACCTTTAATAAATAACACTGGTAAATAATATAACTGATTATTAAAAGAATCAAAACAGGTGTCCAAAGTGCAGTAGAGCATTCAATAAATCTTTAAATAAATAATCCTTAAAACAGTTGTGAAGTGGAGGTTTAAAATACACAAGAATAACAATCCTTTAACACGAGGTTAAAACGTCAAAAGGATGCAGTCTTTATAAAACAGATGACAATCCCCGGTGCTTCTTCTCTGTTAGCGTCTCACCTGCGGGCTCTGCAACAGGCGAGACACTCTTAATGCAGCTGACACTCACTCACTCACTCACTCACTCACTCACTCACTCACTCACTCACTCACACACACACTCACTCACTCACTCACTCACTCACTCACTCACTCACTCTCTCTCTCTCTCTCTCTCTCTCTCTCTCTCTCTCTCTCCTTTTACTTCTTCTCGCGCTTCTCTATATATGCGGGGAGGACATGGCAGCTGCAGCCCATCAGCCACAGGAACAATCATGGGTGTGGGCAGTTTCCCACCTGTGCACTTATGTGAGAAACGCAGACACCGCAGATCGCGGCTCACAACTGCTACCACGCCCCCTCGCTAAGCCGCGAGTTATACCCACAGCCTGGCTCATGGCTCGTTACGCGAGCCAATGCTCGCATTTAGATCTGAATTTTTCGCTCATACTTTCCTCGTATTTTGAATTTCTCATATACAGAGGTGATCGTATCTCGAGGTTCCACTGTATATATCTGAATATTTAGATGAAAGAGAGGGGAAAGCAAATGCTGGCAAACTACTTGGCATGATGCAAAGAATGGCATTCTGAGTGGACAGTAAGGCCTGAATGATTTATTGTGTGTCCAGTGAAAAACATTAGGCAAAGGCTGTCTGGAGGACAAGACACCAGGATTAGCAAATAGCAGTATATTGGTACAACTCAGTGGAAGGTGGTTAGAAGTATGATAATGTATAAGTGCTCAAAACATAAAAACCTGGGTGAGACATTCAACTCTAAGAGGAAGAGTGAGCAATTTGACTGATCCATTACAAGAGTACATACAAGATACATATTTGTGATGTCATCTGTAGTTACGCCATAAATATAGTGCCAGGTTCAGTGTAGGTTATTCCTCTTTTGGACAAACGAAAACATTAGGGACTGAAAGCTTTTTCTCAAGTTGGTTTAGCATGTGTTTCTTATCTCCCAGCCTTTTGATATACTCACAGTAACTCCTGGTGTCTTTTAACAGCATCAGTCTGAGGATGAGTCACCAACACGGTGATGAAAGTCAATCATGCAAATGAGCAGCTTCAGAGCCAGCTACAGGGGTCCTATAAAACTATCTCTATAAAGCAATGTAAATGAGGAAGAATCCACTGGCACTTTGTACTGAAATTCACAGCAGCAGTGCAATGCTACATTTGTGTCAGAAATGGGATGACAGCAAGGCTTACACTCTGTTATGTATTAGCCAAGGTATGGTACCTGACAGGTTTTTTTCTTTTTCTGTGTCTTCTGTATTTATTATAAACTATTATTTTTCTGATAATTATTATATGAATATATTTATTGTTACTATTATTCTGATTATCAATTTACTATGTATGTATTATGTGTGTTCCTTTGTTCCTTGCTTGCCTTGTGGGTGGAACCCCCAAGAGATTGGGCCACCCTGATGTAACCACTGAAAGACCACCCTCAGCCTGTATATTTTAAGGTTCATTGATTGCTGTTCTGGAGTTCATTATTGAAAGTATTGATTTTTCTAGATTATTTTTGTTCTGTTTCGTGGATTATGTTTTCTCAGATTGTTATTTGGGACTTGTTAGATTTGGGTTGTCTTTTTAAGCAAACCCTTTTTCCTCACTTTCTTTCTGTTTTCTAACTTTTTTGTGCTTCTTTTATCTATTATAAATAAATATCTTCTATAAAAATGTTGGTATTGATGGGTTCATTATTTAATTTTTTTCAGAGTTTTATGAATTGTTTTATGAGAACTTGTACTTGTCTTGGGGGATCCTGGAGCCCTAGAATGTAATTCTCACATTACATTTTTTAATTAGAGCTCACTTTTATTTCTTTGAATTATTGTGGACCTTATTTGCTGCGATTTTTTTTTTTTATTAATGATTACCACCATTTTTGTCATCCCGTCATTAGGACAGCTTCCGTATTATTAGGATTGTGTCTTCCGAGATCTTGAACTGCCAGTAAATGTGCAACAGGTTAAAAAGTTGCAATTTTGAATACTTTCTCATTCAGGTATGCAGATTCCAGAAACCTTTTTGATGTTTGATCTTGTGAAAAGACGTTTTTTTATTCCAGGTACCTTTTTGGTTTTGACTAACGCCCATATTTTTTTACTTTGATTTTTGCATCTCATTTCTTTTTTCAAGATAAGTAGTATTTACCGGCACATGCAAACTATGCAATAAGTGTTAAAATAATTTAAAAAACAAATGATGGAGGATCAAACATCTTTCTAACAAATAGTGGTTGTTGTTAATTCACTCTTCAAGAAGTCTGATTTTGCCCCCTACAATGTGCCTGTAGCAAATTGCTTTCATTATAAAGAACTCTTCATTCTACAGCCTACTAGATATTTGGGGGATCCTACTGAATATTGGGGTTTTCTAATTCAATGCCGAATGGTGTTTAACACTCAACCAATTATGTACCTAGATGATCAAACCCATATTGAGTTTTGCTAGATAAAAAATCCTTTAGTTTCAAGTTAGTAGCAAGTTAGTAGCAAATTGCTTTCATTATAAAGAACTCTTCTTTCTACAGCCTACTAGATATTTGGGGGATCCTACTGAATATTGGGGTTTTCTAATTCAATGCCGAATGGTGTTTAACACTCAACCAACTATGTACCTAGATGATCAAACCCATATTGAGTTTTGCTAGATAAAAATCCTTTAGTTTCTTTAACTTTTCAATTTTGTATAAACCTTGGAATAAGAATGTCAAAATGGATACATTGTCATTTATGTTTTAACTCAAGGAAAGAGTTACAGGATTCTGAACCCGGAGGTCAAGTGCATCAGAAATAGTTAAGGGGAATTAAAACATACAGACAATAAAATAGCGGATGCCCTAAACTTACATTTTTCTGAGGTGTTTACAAGTAAGCAAGTGGATAACCTCCCAGAGGTAAATGCAACTACTAAGAAGGTACTGAGGGATTTGGAAATTGTAGAGGGAGAAGTTCTGCTCAGACTAAATAGCCTGAAATCAAACAAATCACCAGGACCAGATAATATTTATCCTCGAGTTCTTAAGGAGGCTAGTGAGTACATATATAAACCCTTGACACATATTGTTAGGAAGTCACTGCACACTGGAGAGATTCCGAAGGACTGGAAAATGGCAAATATCATCCCATTATATAAAAAGGGTGACAGGGCAGATCCAAGCAACTATAGGCCAGTAAGCTTAACATGCATCACAGGAAAATTAACGGAAAGAATTATTAAGGATAAGATTGAGCAACACCTGGCAAGGACAGGAGTTATTCTGAACAGTCAGTATGGGTTCAGAAGAGGGAGGTCGTGTTTTACTAACATGCTGGAATTCTATGAGGAGGCAACAAAAGGATACAATTAAAGAGGAGCATATGATATTATTTATCTTGACTTTCAGAAGGCATTTGATAAGGTGCCACATGAGAGGTTGGGCATCAAATTAAAAGAAGTGGGAGTTCAGGGTGATGTTTTTAAATGAGTGCAGAATTGGCTCAGACGCAGAAAGCAGAGGGTGATGGTGCGCGGAACCTCTTCAGAATTGGCCGATGTTAAGAGTGGTGTTCCACAGGGATCAGTGCTAGGGCCGCTGCTATTTTTAATATATATAAATGATTTAGGTAGGAATATAAGTAACAAGCTGGTTAAGTTTGCAGATGATACGAAGATAGGTGGATTAGTTGATAATTTGGAATCCATTATATAATTACAGAAGGACTTAGATAGCATACAGGCTTGGACAGATTTGTGGCAGATGAAATTTAATGTCAGTAAACGTAAAGTATTAAACATAGGAAGTAAAAATGTTAGGTTTGAATACACAATGGACGGTCGGAAAATCGAGAGTAAACCTCATGAGAATGATTTAGGAGTCATAGTGGACTTTAAGCTATCAACTTCCTGACAGTGTTCAGAAGCCATTAAGAAGGCAAACAGAATGTTAGGTTTTATAGCACAATATGTGGAGTACAAGTCCAAGGAGGTTATGCTCAACCTTTATAATGTACTGGTGAGGCCTCATCTTGACTACTGTGTGCAGTTTTGGTCTCCAGGCTACAAAAAGGTCATAGCAGCACTAGAAAAGGTCCAGAGAAGAACGAATAGGCTGATTCAAGGGCTACAGGGGTTGAATTATGAGGAAAGATTAAAAGAGCTGAGCCTATACAGTTTAAGCAAAAGAAGATTAAGAGGTGACATGATTGAAGTGTTTAAAATTATGAAGGGAATTAGTACAGTGAATCGAGACTGTTATTTTAAAATGAGTTCATCAAGAACACGGGGACACAGTTGGAAACTTGTTAAGGGTACATTTCGCACAAACATTAGGAAGTTTTTCTTTACAGAAAGAATGATAGACACTTGGAATAAGCTACCAAGTAGTGTGGTAGACAGTAAGACGTAAGGGACTTTCAAAACTCGACTTGATGTTTTTTTGGAAGAAATAAGTGGATAGGACTGGCGAGCTTTGTTGGGCTGTTCTCATCTAGAGTGTTCTGATGTTCTAATGAACCCACCTTTCCAAATGAGATATTATTAGGAACTTTGATTTTGAATTCAATGGAGAATATGATTACTAAAATTAAGACTGCTGAAAACCACTACCCTCAACCTGAAAAGATAACTACTGGTGGATTATATGTACACCCAGAACCTGCCATACCCCTTCAGCCTTGGGAGCATGTCTCAATGGATTTTATCACTCACCAACCTCGTCTAAGGGAGTCACTTGTATTTTAGTAGTCGTAGAAAGATTCTTGAAATATGCACATTTTTTGTCTATGAGAGGGCTTCCGTTTACCAAACTGTTACCTGATGTTTTTATGGAAAGGATTGTTAACTTCAGAGTCTTTCTTCCTTCATTGTTCTGGACCGTGATCCAAAAATCATCTATCATTTTTGGAAATTGTTTTGTGAGAGATTTGGTTGTTTGAGTAATTGGACTTTTGGATGTTGTCCAGAAGCCAACAGCCAAATGGAAAAAATTAACTGTTATCCGGGGAAATACAGTACCTGAGGTGTACTGTCAATACCATTCATGATAATTGGGTTGATTTTTTGCCTTTGGCAGAGTTCTCCAGAAATGTTCTGGTTCACTTGGTATGAAAAATGCCCCATTTTGAATGCCTTTGGTTTTCATCCTAGGCTTTTGGAATCTCCTTCCACTTTCTCTGCACTTCTCTACATCACGGGCTTTGGGCAAATTGTACAGATGGCTGGTATCTAAGCAAAGCATTTTTCTGATAGGAGATGCCAGGCTGCACCAATTTTTAAGGTTAGATAGAAGGTGTATCTGGCTTCTCTTAAGTTGGGCCCTTGGTTTATTGGCCATTATGTTATTAGAAAAGGAGTTAATCCTGTGTCATATAGTCTTCCTCTGCCCATTCACCTTAAAATCCATTCCAATTTTTATGTTTTATAGTTGCAAGCAGTTCACTGTACTTCTTATGATTCTCATCAAAAACCTCTCCTTGGTATTGGTAGATATCTCTGAGGAATATGAAGTGCAGTCCATCCTGGACTGCACACAGTGTGGTTGTTTTGAGGAATACAGTGGAACCTCGGTTCACGAACGTCTCTGAACATGTACAAATCGGTTTACGACCAAAAAGTTTGCCAATCTTTTGCATCTGTTCACGACCACACACTCGGTATACGAACAAGCCAGTTTCCCTTTCGGTTTGTGCACGTCGATGATTTCCACACGTGTTCAGTCTCTCCCTGTGCATTCCCTGTGCAGCGAGAGAGAGCGACACACACACAGGCACGTGAGAGAGACACACACACACACAGGTGCGCGAGAGAGAGACACACACACAGGTGTGCAAGAGAGAGACACACACACACTGGCGCACGCGAGAGAGACACACACACACAGGCGTGCGCGAGAGAGACACACACACACAGGCGCGAGAGAGAGAGCGAGCGAGAGAGAGGGGGCTGGACGCATAAGGCAGAGAAGGCAGTTAAAGAATGCACGGGGCGTGTTTTTGTTTTCACTTCTGTTTACAGCGATTGGTTCGTAGCGTGCATTGTTGCAATGTTACTTTTCTTGGTGGTTTATTAAATTACGGATTTTTCAAATGTTCATTTTGTTCCCTGTGCTTAAAACTCATTAAAATTGTTTTTAGCGAGCAGTTCATAGCGCAATAGCACAAACTCTTGCAGTGTTGTTTTCTCTGTTGTTCAAGGTTTTCTCAGTGTTATTCAATGTTGTTACATTTAGTTTACTATTACACTGTGCATTCTATGGTATAATTAACTGTATTTGTGCTTAAAAGCTTAAAAAAATATATATTTACATACAGTTCGTACGGTCTGGAATGGATTAATTGTATTTACAAATAGGGTTACGACCAGAGTTTTGGAACGAATTATGGTCGTGAACCAGGGTTCCACTGTACCTGGTGCACTGAAAGGGCTCTGGCTCTGAGGATCACATCTGGGTCTGATTTGATGCCCTTCATGCTCTGTGACTATTGTCTTGATTCCATTTGAACTGGATGGACATGTTTGGAGACCACACCATTAATGGGGGTTATGTTATAATGAGGCTCATTATTTAATTTTTTTTTAAATTTTTCTGAATTGTTTTATGATATGATTATTCTTGAACCTTAGGATATGAATCTCAAATTAGTTTTTCGAATTAAAGCTTCCTTTTGTTTATGTGAATTATTTTGGACTGTGTTTGCTCCCACTTTGTTTATTTATGATTACTGCCATTTTAGTCATCTCATCATTAGAACAGCTTCCTCATTGTTAGGGGTATATCTTTAGAGGTCATGAACTGCCAGTAAAAATGCAACTGGTTAAAAGGTCACCATTTTAAGTACTTCCTCATCCGAGTCTATGGATTCCAAAAGTCTGGTTGAAGATCTTGTGTTAAAGCAAATCTTTCTTCTAAGTACCTTTTTTGGCTTCTCATTTTGGTTTTGGTGACTTGCAGTAGATTTTTTGGTTTAATTCTTTTTCTGGCTTTGATTACACCCTTTCTCCAGTTTTTGTCTTTAAAGGAATGCTCAACTCAAAATTAATATTCATATGTTACTTTCTGTGACAAGGAATGTCATCCTCTGCAGTTAATCTAAGAGTTTAGTTTAATATGTTCACAATTTTTACTTTTGTAATTATACATTGCACTTATTTTAATTTGTATGTAAGCTCAAAAAGTTACTTTAAGTAAATAAATGGGAAACTTACAGTCTTTGGGAGAAGCCTCTGCAGAGGCCTAGCAGAGGAGGAAGCCACAATCTTGGTGGAGGCCTGGGGGTTGGTTTTTGGGGGGTTTTGGCTGGTTGTTATGGAGGGTTTTATTAGCCCTGTGAGCTAAACCAGAGAGCATTGGATGCTCTGGGTTTTAAATAAGGATTTTAGACCTGTTCCAATAGTATGAGTGGGGAAGAGGTGTATGTATAGGTTTTAGAGTAGAGAGCAGTATATGGTAAAAGGGCTTTTCTTGCATGGGACTAGGCGATGAAAAAAAGTAAAAGTGATATTGTCCATCTTAAGTAAGGGAAGACATGATGTATTCCTTATGGGCTACTTTAATTAGTTTTATTTGTAGACTGAAGATTCCCTGTCTGGTACATTTTTGGTCTTACCCTGTTGGATGAAGGTAGTTAGAAAATGTGAATTCTGAGAGGACTTGTGTATTTTTTTTTCTTGGGAAACCTGGATGGGGATGAACTGTTTTTTTGGCTATAATAAAAAATGAAATTTATTTTATTTCATTAGCCTGTGTAATTCTCTCCTGCCTTACTTATTTGAAAGACACATGTATTCAATGATGTTTATATGCATAATTATTTTGATATATTTATCATATATATTTGCAATATATTTTGAACTTTTGAAGCTAAAACCCCTTTTAGGCCTGTGTAGACTGAAACAGGCCTGTAGAGTGTGGAGACATGCTGCTTGAGGTGAGGCCTACTTCTGGGCACACCAGGAATGACCCTGGCCTGGTTTATATGACTTTTTCGAAGCCTCACACCCTTTCACCATTTTCAGAGCACTGAATCATAACACCGACTTAACCGACTTGAGTTCCATGGAGACCCAAAATGGACTTACAGGACTCTTCTGAGGAGTCGCTGGATATTCTCGAGGCTGAGATCTAGGGGACCTGGAATGCCATTTGCAGCATCAGTACTGTAAAAAGACAGTTAAGAGACTTCCACCTCTACAGCTCCACCACAGCTTCACTAGCTGCTAAGGCTCATTGTCCCAGAAGCACAGTCGTGGGGCTTTGTGCTCATGGAGATAGTGAAAGTGTGGCAGATTAGTATGCCACAGACACCATGTGAGCAGTGTGAGGCAGGGCTGGTGAAAGGACGAGGCAAAGTGTAGTGATGGAACACTGTTTGCATTGTTTGTTAAGTGAAATCTTCTAGCCAAGAGAATCGTACATCTGCTGCTCCAAGAGTAGGTTCAGCATGCCCAGATATGGTGCAGGTCCAGCTCCAGGATGTCATTTATCCAGGGTAAACCCCTCAAATATCATGTTAAGCCCACCCTGTTATGTTTCTGCCAGGGTTTCCCCCTTGCTGGGGTTCAAATTCTGTTTTTATGTAAGTTTTGTTCATTTTTGATTCATTTGTTTATGTCACACTTGTTAATCATTTAGTTTTTATGTATCTTGTCCTGTGTACCAAGTGTTTTGTGGATGGTTCCTCAAGAGGCAGGACCCCCTGCCCATTACTGTCAAAAACTGCCTTCAGTCCTATAAAGGGCAATCCATAGTCCTTTGTGGTTTATTGAATGCATTTGAGGTATGGTGAGTTTCGACTATGATTTTTCTGTGGTGTTTAATTATTTTGTTATTTTTTGGATTGTTGACCTTATGCTATGTTTTTGACATTGCTATTGAATTTGTAGCGGACTTGTTTGACTTGGATAGTCTTTGCCTTTTCAAGCATTCTCTGTAGTGCCTTTTGTGCTCTTTTGTGCTTGACTGTTTAACAGAGCTTTTTTGAAAATAAATATTTTATTTATAAAGATCCTATGTTGCAATTTGTGTGATTTGCTGGGGTTTTGATGGTGTTTTCTTCTCTAGTAAACATTTTAAATGTTTTTTGTATTTTTGTGCTTAGTACCTCTCTAGGTCATAACACTCTTGTTACTTATTTTATTTTTGGGAAACCCAAGTTTTTTGAAGTGATGTTACCAGACCAGTCCACCAGCATAGGAAATGTGGCTGTCCATCACAGAGTTATAGAATATGTGAAGGATATAATTACCCACATTAAAGGAACACAGTCTCTTCAGAAAAAAAGCCTGCTCTGTCCTTTCTTCTATAGTTCCTCTGTCTTAAGAGACCAGTCCAACCTGTCGTTGAAACGGACCCCCAAGTACTTGTAAGAGTGCACCACTTCTGCATCTACTCCCTGAACAGTGATTGGACAAACAGGCTTTTTAGTGCGGCAAAAGTCAATAACCAGTTCTTGTGGTTTTGCTGATGTTAGGTTGCAGACAACAGAACATGAAAGACAACAGAGTGCTGTCACTTCTTAACTCAATCTGTCTAAACATTAATTAACATGTTACCCTTGATACCAGTCTCTCTTTCGACAAACACATTACAGCAATGAATAAAAACAGATTTTTCCATCTTACACGTTATAAGAAGGGAGACAAAAACAGAAAAAGATTTGAGAATCCACCCCGTATATTATAACAGGCAATTAATATCAAAACCACTAGAGCAAACATAAAAGACTGAGTCTAAACGTAACTTAATGGGGAATTGAGGTGGTAGGGTCTTAATAGGCAGTGGGCAGGATGAGGCAGGTCCTTGGCGTAAGTGAGATCAGGAGGGTGTGGCCTGGCAGTGGAAGCAGGTTGAGCTCTAGCTGGGTTTTCCCTTCTGATGATCTGGGGAAGATGAAGAAAAGATATTAGTGTACTTCATCAAACCCCGACTCTGTGTCTTACCCTCAGTTAAGACCTTAGACTGCCTTCAATGAATACAAAAACTACCACTGTTTCAAACGAGTATACAGAGATGGCAATTCATACATTCAGTGGTAGCAGAATTGACTAATGAAATGTTTTGTCTTGGTAGAGGAATATATTACTCTACTTTCCCCTTTTGCATTATTAATACGTAGCCTTTGTCAGAATGCCTCAAATCTCACATATGTACCACTGATTATAAGGTATTGTACCATATAACTTCTCCCCACCTTCCCTTCTACATTTATAACCTAAGGCAATTAGGTGTAGCAAAAGACAAGCAAGAGTTAAGTTACGATTTAAATAATGTATTATTGATAATATTCATAGATAAAAACAATAAGCAAAGTACATTTGAATATTGGCAACCATACAACCTGATAAATGCTGATGTGTAGTTTCAGGTGGCAAACAGACTTGTTAGTTACTTAAAATGTCTCTAGTTAAGTCCTCATTTTTGGTCAGCTTTCTTCAGAACAGGCCACATGCCTATCTCAATATGGCTGCGGAGCTGTGCTCTTCATTGGGTTGTCCTTTTTTTAGTTCATGGTGTGTGAGATTCTCCTTCATCAATTGGTAAGAAGAGAGAGAACTAGGGAGGGGTAAAGCAAGCAAATTTATAGATTTTCTGTCCAACCCCTACAGCCAATAGGGTGTCATGATACTTAAAGGCTTCTGATACAAGCCAATTCCAAACAGCCATACTTCAAACCAATGGGGCACACCTGCCCCCAAAACCATTTGTTAAGCTGAAGCTTGCCAGGTCAGTAGATTGGCTTTCCTGTGGGGGTTGATTGAGAAAGTCCTGCAGAGAAACACTTGCCAGACTTGTTTTAGGCACTTCCCTCAACCCAGTCGTAAAATTACAAAGACTCATTCCTAAAAGGGGTAAGGGGTTCATAACCATCTAACCATTGCTGTTCTTATCAATGATATACATTAGTGTTATAAGTTACAAATAAAGACATACAAAATATTTATTAACTAATATGAAAAAATTCACACCACAACAGCATTACTGTTCAGTTACAATTGTTCAGTTTAAAGCCATCAGTTATTCAAAATGCTAATATCAGGATGTCATTGGAGAACAGTTTAATTTATTAAATGTTTGGAATTATTGTCTGTATTTTTAGATAACCTTCTTAATGGTTTTGTTTAATTTTTGGAATTATTACTTCCTCTATTTGTTGTTGTTTCCCAAATTTTATTAGAAAATGTTCTACTTTTGTTTTGTTTAATGTACTGTATAATTACTACTATATTTTTTTTATTTTAAAGTAGTAGTAATGGGCACTGTCTTGTTGTTGACTGCAACAGCTCCCATTGCTAGACATGAGAGCCAAGAGCAGCATGAAATGCAACATCAGCAGACCACCACTTAAAAAGATGGATCAGCAAAAAAAAAAAAAAAAAAAAAAAAAAACAACTATATCTTAATTTTAAACAACACAGTGGAAATACAAAATGAAATATTTGGTTTGATAATAAACTTGTTAAGGAATTGATGATGATTTAAGAATAATATTTTAATTTGGGATTAATGAATATTTGGGAAAAACAAAAGATTTAAGGACAGTTTTATTTTGGTAGTAACTTTAAAGCTTTTCACTAGCATTTTCATTTTGGCAAAATGTTTCAGTAAATTCAACAAGCATCCATCTGACCTTAGCCTACCTACGCACACAATTCTCTTTGAACATACTAAACATATAGACAGTTACTCTCTGCCATTCTGAACACCACAAAGTCCATAAGAATAAAACAACAGTAGATTCTGCAAAAATAATGTCTCGTTTTAATACTGGCTTCCATTAAGTTTAATGCTTATTTAAAAATTCTCCTTTTAATGGCTTAGCCCCTTCTTAAGTTATGCATACAAATATCCCTGAACATATATTATATTCACAACACTCTATTTTACTATAAATTGTAAAGATTAATAAAACAACAGTGGCCAGTGCCAGTCAAAGCACACTTGGAGGCTTGGCAGGGAGGGTGGACAGTGCAGGTAGTCAGTATTAGACTACAATGACCAATGAGGGTCGGGGGGGGAGGGGGGCTTCGTCTTTTGGTGTCTGAAACGCATGCCCCTTTAGTTACATAAGTGATGCACCTCTGTGTAAATTGTGTAAATTGTGTAAATTTACTTATTTTTTTATATTCTTTTTATCCCACAAAGTACGGAATTGTGTAAAAATAAAAGGATTTTATCCCAAAAACATCCTCTCTATCTCTGTTAAATATGGAAAACCCAACAGGTTATGGGCCCAGGCATGACACAGGGAGCAGATGCCACAGTTTAGTTTTCATTGGAGATGAAAATAATTCCAAGATATGGGAGGTGAAATTCTGCGCACTTCTACAAGTTTAAGCCTGAAAGAATCTTATCTGATGACCCAGATAAAGATAAGGATGAAGAGTGTTATGCTAACATGATTTAGTTTCTTGATCATAAAAGCCTTTCTTTAGTTATGAGGGAAGTAACGGATTATGGAAGTAAAGCCTTGCATATATTGTAATACAAAGACCCTACGCCAGTAAAGGTAAGCCCAGAATTATTGTGCTGTATAGCGAACTTACTTTGTTACAAAAACAGTCAGGAGAGAACTGACCACCTGCCATAGTGCAACAGGTAGCCTGCTTTATTTTTCTACAGGGCCTTCCCAAAATCTTTGCACGGCCGGACTGGGGAGACTTCCATTCTATGGACGAGCTTATACAGCTCATAAAACCACCCATGCCAGCCTCAAAATCTGGGAGAGCAGAATGGTTCTCTAGTGGATTTCCAAGAGATTATGTCCTACAAAATAAGTCTCTTCCACATAAATCAGAGCCTGTTTCTGGGTCCCTGGGCCACTGGGCGTGCGACCTACCCAGGAACAAGGCGGAATGTAGGTGGAGGGGGGGAGACGGTTTGTGCGCTCTTGCCATCCCCCTGACGTTATCAAATACGGGACCCGTAGTCATTAATGGTTATAAATTCGAAGACTTGTTTGACTCCGGCAGCAGCATTTCCATTGTTGATTGCTGATATGTCTTACCGTGACAAAGAATTAAAGAAAATACCAGCATTAATGCATACACTGAGAAATCTGTATGTACAATACCGCCATATGTTTCGTTAGTCAGGGAGGATCGCTAAAAAAATTTCCCATGGTGGTCCACCCTAATCCATATTTTCCAGCGATTCTGTAGCGGGACTGGTCTGATAACAAATGCAGTAAACTATTGACTACTCCCGATAAAAACATAGGCCTCGTTATAGATGGGGATAACTCGTCTCAAGCTGTCTCCACGCCATGGAGAGAGATACGGAAGCTTACGAGGAGGATGGGGAGACTCCTGGACCATCACAGGAGAATACGTCATCTCATCCACCCGTGCCTCAACAAGTCAGGAGGAATCCCCACCCCTTGAGGTCAGGCCAGACCCTCTCTCCAATATACACTTTCAATTTAGAAAAACGCTGGCTTCTTTCAAAAGGGAGCAGTGGAATGATGACTCCCTAAAATTTGCAAAGAATGCAGTGGTCCTCGTCAATGGTCAATGCACACATCAGCCCATGCCACAGGGACCTCACTTTGTAATAGAAAATGATCTATTATATGAAGTCATGGAACATGGGGGGGAGGTCAGGAAACTGTTGTTAATCCCACCAACCTACAGGCGGCAGGTTTGTGAATTAGCACATGCCCACCACCTTGGAGGCCATTTGGGCTCCGAAAAAACTTTAGAGCGGATCAAGCTCCAATTTTATTGGCCGGGAATTAACAAGGAGGTTCGTCGTTTTTGTATTTTTTGTCCGGAATGTCAATTACGGCAAATTCCTAGGAGGAACTGTGCTCCTCTCATTCCCCTTCCCTTAATTGATGTCCCCTGAAAGAATCGGGGTCGATATTGTAGGACCCTTAGAGCCCTCACCACAAGGACATAAATATATATTAGTCCTCGTGGATTATGTGACGCAATACCTGGAAGCTGTTCCTTTGCGCTCAACTACATTTAAAGTAATCGCACGGGAACTAGTAGGGGTCTTTGCACGAGTAGGCATCCCTAAAGAAGTCCTAACAGACCAAGGGACACTTTTCACCTCGGAGACGTTCAGGGAGACGGCCAAGTTACTGATAATAAAGCACTTAAAGACCGTGGTGTATCATCCTCAAACCGATGGTCTAGTAGAGAGGTTTAGTCAGACTGTCAAGCAGATTCTTCGCATGATGGTCAGCGGGTATGGGAGGAATTGGGATTAACTCCTCCCCCTCGTTCTCTTTGCCTATTGGGAAGTCCCACAAGCCTCTACGGGGTTCTCCTCCCCCTCGTTCTCTTAACCTATTGGTAAGTCCCACAAGCCTCTACGGGGTTCTCACCTTTTGAATTATTATACAGACAACAACCCCGAGATATATTGGATATTTTGAAAGAAGGCTGGGAAGGAGAGGCTCTTCCCTCTACCCTCTACAAATATTTTGGAATATATCACACAATTACGCAATAGATTTGGAAAATTCAGACCTATTCTAAAAAGTCATATGAAAGAGGCACAAGCCGCACAGGCCCGATATTATGACCACACCACGATGCTCCAAGAATTCCATTCAGGGGATTGTCTCATGGTGTTAGTTCCCACGTCCCATTCTAAATTACTCGCCCATTGGCAAGGCCCTTATGAAATTAAGGAGAGGAAAGGATTGGTCAACTATCTGGTGAAACAACCCAATCGTAGACTAAGGTTTATCATGTGAACTTGCTGAAGCCGTGGAAGGAGAGGGATCTTGATCCCTCCTCTGCTCAGCCCTGCTCACACAGACACCCCTAATTTCGTCGAGGAATTAACTAACCATACAAAGGCAGGAGCTGGAATCAGCTATCCTGTCCATCTCGGAGGTGGTGAGTGAAAAACCAGGAAGGACCTTTCTGATTGTGCACAACATAGTGACTGAACCGGTAGTTATAGTCCAAGAGCGCCTCTATAGACTTCCTGAGGCAAAGAAAGCAGAAGTGGAGCTGGAAATCAAGCAAATACTGGAGCTAGGAGTGATAAAGGAAAGTTATAGCCCCTGGTCCAGTCCAATCATCTTGGTTAGTAAGCCTGACAGCAGTTGAAGGTTTTGCAATGACTTCTGTCGGCTTAACCAATTCTCCCTATTTGATGCTTATCCCATGCCTCGCATGGACGACCTCCTTAAAAGTCTTGGCCAAGCAAAATGTTTGACCACACTTGACATGACGAAGGGGTACTGGCAGATTCCTTTAACGGACTCCGCGAAGGTCAAGACAGCGTTTAGCACCCCTAGCAGACACTGGCAGTATCGTGTCCTTCCATTCGAGTTACATGGGGCTCCTTCGACCTTCCAACATCTGGTGGACAGAGTGCCCCCCCCACCCCATAATGCATATAGTGCTGCCTATCTGGATGACGTTGTCATCTATTCCAGCACTTGGAAGGAACACATACAGCAGGTCACAGCGGTATTGTGGGCACTAGGAGAAGCTGGGCTTCATATCAATTCAAAGAAATGTTTCTTTGGACTGAAAGAGGCTAAATATTTGGGCTACCTGGTGGGCACAGTGAAACCACAGTGTTCAAAAATAGATGCCATTTTAAAATGGTCCCGTCCGTCACTTGGTCCATACAGCTTTCTCCATCTCGCAAGTATGTGACAATATACAGTTTATAAACATATATATATATATATATATATATATATATATATATATATATATATATATATTTTATTTTTTTTTCAGAAGTCAACACGACTTTTTTGTGTGAAAATAAAATGAATCAATTTTCTAAGGTAAAGCAAAACATTGCATTAAAGTGTCTACTGAATCCAATTAATAAATTATTTAATTGTATACAAGAGGTTAAAACAAACCTCGTTGTGTTTCTCACATGATTACAAAGAGTCCCGGGTCTCATAATGTCTGAAGTGCTTGGATCTGTCAGAGGCTTAAAACTATCCTGACTGCAGCTAGATACTTCTCGAAATTTAACGCTAAACCAAAATTAGACAATGTAATGAAGGTAGATGTCTATTACATCCATCCATCCATCCATCCATCTATCCATCCATTTTCCAACCCGCTGAATCCGAACACAGGGTCACAGGGGTCTGCTGGAGTCAATCCAGCCAACACAGGATGCAAGGCAGGAACCAATCCCGAGCAGGATTACTGCGAGGCAGCAGCGCTACCACTGTGCCACCATGCCGCCCAGGACTATTGCTTGTTACGAGTATGGCAACACAGGTCACATAGAGATGGAATGTTCCAAAAAGACAGCAATGAAGTAGTTCATCAGAGTTCAACGTACAGTGATAAGACATGCAGGAGACAAAAACACAAAGATAAAGCAAAATAGGCTGCAGAAGGTGAAGGTTATTGGAAAAAACATCATACATACACATTTAAAATCAGTCAGAGCATTTGTCCTAATGGAACAATAAAGATAGGGTTAATGTTGGCCGGTGGAGCAATATTCCACATCATAACACAGAAAGACAAATCCACCAGATTTGATGAGACTTTTGATCCAAAAACACATTATATCGAACTGGCTGATGGAACAAAAGAAACAACATCACACTAAAATGAGGCGATGCCAAGATATACATGCACAAAAACAGAAAGATTTGTCAAAACCACTTTGGAAATAGCTTTATTTAGTCCATCATATCCATAAAGCATATCTGCAGTGAAAGCAGCTGCAACTAACGGTGCCAGCGTTAAGTTCAAAGAGGGACAGAATGAGTTGATATACTGTATAAAGATGAAATAGTCTTCCATTTACAGGTAGAAGAGCATAAGCAACTGTACTACCTGAGGGTGATGAATCAAAAGAAAAACAATGTAATAAAGTCAATTTATCTTGCAATATTTAGACATGGAATGAAATTCTAGGACACTGTAATATTAATGATGTGTTGAAGTTACCAGATATTGTTAATGGGATGAAAGTCACAAATGATAAGAGAAAAATAGACTGTGATGTATGCACTGAGGGAAAGTTTGTCAGCAATAGAAATAAGAAGCCTGATAGGGAAAGTTTGTCAGCAATAGAAATAAGAAGTCTGATGCTAAAGTTAGTGTACCCCTAGAGCTAGCACATACTGATTTACCAGATCCAATTGATCCAGTCGATATAGATGGATTTAAATATGTAGTGTTATTTACAGATGATTTCTCTGTGTTTGTCTACTTCCTTAAAAATAAATCAGAAACAGTTGTGGCAGCAGTGAGATTCCGAGTAGACTGTGCACCTTATGGTGAACTTAAGTGATACATGGTACGGGATACATGGGAGAAGCTTTCCAATCACTTTTGAGGAGTAAAGATATTAGACGTGAGACCTCATCCCCTTATTCTCCTCATCAGAATGGCACAGCAGAACAGTACTAGAGAGCCCTTTTTGAAATGGGCAGATGTCTGCTGATTGAAAAGGTATTACCTAAAACTTTGTGGCCATACACTGTCCAGAATGCTGCACACATCTATAATCAGTGCTATGATGAACAAACCAAAAGTATACCCTACATAACCCTCACAGGGAAAGATTCTGACTTGTCTAAAATGTGGATATTTAAGTCAGATTATTATGTGCACAAGCATGATCAAAAGAAGCTTGATTCCAGATGTGAAAAGGGTATATTCCTAGGGTATGACAAGAACAGCCCGTAGTATCTGGTTTAATAATCAGTCAATCAGAAAGTGTTACAACACAGACTGGTAAAATTCATTAGAACCAATCACATTGAGAAACGGACACAAACTGATGACTGTAATTCAGAAACTCAAGAATATGTAACTGCTCAAAAAATTAATGGAACACTTTGAAAATACATCAGATCTCAATGGGAAAAAAATCATGCAGGATATCTATACTGATATGGAATGGGTAATGTGTTACGAACAAATGGATGCCACATCATTTGATGGAAATGAAAATTATCAACCTACAGAGGGCTGAATTCAAAGACATCCCAAAAATCAAAGTGAAAAAATGATGTGACAGGCTAGTCCCTGTTGCCAAAATTTAATTGCAGCAACTCAAAATCGTACTCAGTAGTTTGTATGGCCCCCACGTGCTTGTATGCATGACCAACAACATCGGGGCAAGCTCCTAATGACACGACGGATGGTGATATGGGGGATCTCCTCCCAGATCTGGATTAGGGAATCACTGAGTTCCTGGACAGTCTGAGATTGGATGGACCGAAAAACATACAATACAATACAGTTTATTTTTGTGTAGCCCAAAATCACACAGGAAGTGCCGCAATGGGCTTTAACAGGCCCTGCCTCTTGACAGCCCCCCAGCCTTGACTCTCTAAGAAGACAAGGAAAAACTCCCAAAAAAACCTTGTAGGGAAAAAATGGAAGAAACCTTGGGAAAGGCAGTTCAAAGAGAGACCCCTTTCCAGGTAGGTTGGGTGTGCAGTGGGTGTCAAAAGAAGGGGGTCAATACAATACAATGCAGTTCACAGAACAGAACAATTCCTCAATATACTAAAAAATAAAAAATATAAATTTTAGAATTACATAGCAGAAATTAACAGTAGATGATATATCCCATAAAAAGATTTGGATTTGTGTAGAGTCCTGGAGACCTCATCCTTCAAGCTGCCTCCCCCATTTGGCCATTCCACGGCTGAAACAGTGCTGGGCCAGCCAATCCGATGAAAGGACCCCTCTTTCCCACGATTCCTGCGATCCTCCATCTGGGATGACTTTTCCTTAGGCAGGCAAAACAACTTGGCAGGTGGGCCATGGCACCAAGTGCCACATTTGAGTACAGAGAAGAAAAACAGAATAAGTGAGAGTTAGTATACAATTATAACTGTCATGTTACTTATGTTTAAGTGCTAATGACTAACAACAGAGATGCAGTCTGTACAGTTAATCAGCAGCTCTAGTCAGGATATGCTAAACTGAAGTAGTGAGTCTTCAGCCGGGATTTAAAAGCTGAGACCGAAGGGGCATCTCTTATAGTAGCAGGCAGTTTAGGGGCCCTGTAACTAAAAGCTCGACCTCCCACTGTTATTTTATTAATCCTTGGAATCATAAGCAGACCGGCATCTTGAGATCTTAATGTGCGCTCAGGTTTGTAAGTCATGATAAGTTCAGACAAGTAAGCCGGACCTCGACCATTTAATGCTTTATATGTTAAAAGAAGGATTTATGAAATCTGCCCTAAACTTAACCGGGAGCCAGTGTAAGGATTTAAGAACTGGAGTTATGTGTTCGTATTTTCTTGTTCTTGTAATAATTCTCGCAGCCGCATTTTGGATTAACTGGAGGCTGTATAAAGAACAGTTTGAACATCCAGTGAACACCGCATTGCAGTAGTCAATCCTACTAGAGATAAATGCATGAATTAGTTTCTCAGAATCCTGTTTATTTAAAAAGCGCCTTAATTTCCTAACATTTTTAAGATGGAAGAAACATGTTTTGGACAACTTTGTAATATGCGCTTTAAATGACATGCTAGAGTCAAAGATAACTCCTAGATTGCGGGCTGATTCAGTAAAATTGACTGGGATTCCCACTGAGTTAAATGATGACAAAATATTGTTGTGATCAGCATCATTCCCTCCAACAATTAACATCTCTGTTTTATCTGTATTTAAAGACAAGTAGTTCTAATTCATCCACTCCATTAATTCACTAACACAACTAATTAAAGACAGCATTGGAGAAACTTCATCTGATTTAAATGAAAGGTATAACTGGGTGTCATCTGCATACGAGTGAAAATTAACATTATGTTTCCTAATGAGAGATCCAAGTGGAAGCATGTACAGTGAAAACAGTAAAGGTCTCAGTACTGAGCCCTGCGGGACACCATATTGAACTTCTGTGTATAATGATGGAGTACTGTCAGCACATTTCTGTACATATTGGAATCGATTTGATAAGTAAGAACTAAACCAAGCGAGCACGGTGCCTGTAAGCCCAACATCATTTTCTAGCCTGTGCAGTAAAATAGAATGGTCGATGGTGTCAAATGCTGCACTTAAGTCCAACAACATAATTACAGTGGAGTTTCCTTCATCAGAGGTTATCAGAATGTTATTTACAACCCGTGTTAGTGCAGTTTCTGTACTATGACCAGTGCGAAAACCAGACTGGAATTTCTCAAATAAATTGTAATGCGTAAGGTGTGTCTGAAGCTGGCTGGTGACTACTTTTTCTAGTATTTTAGAGAGAAACGGTAAATTTGAAATAGGCCTATAATTATTTAGTATATGTGGGTCAAGGTCTGACTTTTTAAGTAATGGTTTAATGACTGACACTTTTAGTGTATCAGGTACTGTGCCATGCAATAATGAACTATTGATAATGTTTAGGATAGGCGCTGCAAGAACATCCATTGTAATAATGTCCCAAAGGTGTTCTATTGGATTTAGGTCAGGTGAGTGTGGCAGCCAGTCAATGGTATCAATTCCTTCATTCTCCAGGAACTGCCTGCATACTCTCGCCACATGAGGCTGGGCATTGTTGTGCACCAGGATGAGCCAAGGACCCACTGTACCAGCATAGGGTCTGACAATGGGTCCAAGCATTTCATCCCGATACCTAATGGCAGTCAAGGTGCCGTTGTCTAGCCTGTAGAGGTCTGTGTGTCCCTCCATGGATATGCCTCCCCAGACCATCACTGACCCACCACCAAACTGATCATGCTGAACGATGTTACAGGCAACATAACATTCTCCATGGCTCCTCCAGACCCTTTCACATCTGTCACATGTGCTCAGGGTGAACCTGCTCTCATCTGTGAAAATCACAGGGCGCCAGTGGTGGATCAGCCAATTCTGATATTCTATGGCAAAATGCCAATCGAGCTCCACGGTGCCGGGCAGTGAGCACAGGGCCCACTAGAGGACATTGGGCCCTCAGGCCACCATCATAAAGTCTGTTTCTGATTGTTTAGTCAGATACATTCACACCAGTAGCCTGCTGGAGGTGATTTTGTAGGGCTATGGCAATGCTCATCCTGCTCCTCTTTGCCCAAAGGAGCAGATACTGTGCAACCTCTGTAGGGTCCAGGTATCACCTCATGCTACCAGTGATGACACTGACTGTAGCCAAATGCATAACTACTGAAAAAAACAGTCAGAAAAGATGAGGAGGGAAAAATGTCAGTGGCCTCCACCTGTTAAACCATTCCTGTTTTGGGGGTCATCTCATTGTTGCCCCTCTAGTGCACCTGTTGTTAATTTCATTAACACCAAATCAGCTGAAACTGATTAACAACCCCCTCTGCTACTTAACTGACCAGATCAATATCCCAAAAGTTTCATTGACTTGATGCTATACTCTGATTAAAAAGTGTCCCTTTAATTTTTTTGAGCAGTATATATAGTCAATGTAGTAGCAGAAACCAAAAAAGAGGAAATCAAAGAGAGGATGCTTCACAACAAAATGTGATGTGGTAAAAGACAGTCCAAAATGTAGGGGAGAATTCCAATCCAAGCCTCAATCATATTCAAAACCATTGCTACCCAAGAAGGGAGAGAAAGGTCCCAAAACATTTAAACGAATATGTAGTTGATTGTGAAGATAGCTCAGTTAACATCACGATTGACTACTGCTATGGGACAATATGTGGTACTCCTTAAATTTATGGAGATGCCCTAAATTCTTCCAAATCACATGCAATGGAGGAAGAATTCCACTTCCTTAAAGAAAATGATACATTTAAGTTAACCACCTTACCTAAAGGCAGAGATGTTGTGGGGGTAGAAGGGTTTATGCCATAAAAATTTCATACTTCCAATGCGTTCATTTTGAGCAAAAAGATGGAGAGATCAAAATGAATCCCAAGAACTATATCCTTAAAATGCTTGAAAGGTTTGGTATGACAGATTGACAGTGAACAGGACAGGATTGACAGATGATGACATCCAGGTTACTGTCAATCACAGGGAATCCCAGGAAATTATGGGGAGCCTAATATATGCTATGACGTGTACCAGACCTGACATTTGCTGGATAGTCAGTAGGATCTCACAATCATTAGCAAACCCCCAAACAGGAGACCTAATCACTGCTAAACATGTGCTAAGGTATCTAAAGGACACTATAGAGTATGAGTTTTGTTTCAGGAATTCTGAAGAGGACTTGGGTCTAATTGCTTTCAATGACTCTGAATAGGCATGTGACTCAGCATATAAGTGCAGCAATACTTGTTACTGTTTCAGTCTGATTAATCATGGCCCTGTTATTTTATGGAAGTCTAAGAAACAAGCCACTAAAGCACTATCCATATGCAAGGCGGAATACATAGTTAGCGTTCACAATTCAATTCAATTTAATCCAGCTGTTAAATTATATGGACAGGAACATGTTACAACTGTACAACAAAACTTGCAACAAAGGTTAAAATGGCTAAATGTAAGAGTTTTCTGTTTGGAAAATAAGGGAGACATAAAAGAACATAAAAATATGATGCATTATATTGACCTGCTATATGATGTTTTGTGTAAAATCTCCCTTACTGTTAATAAACTCACTGTTGTTTTGTTTTGATTTCCAAGTACATTATATTTAAAGGTATTTATGCTCTCACATGAATGTTATTGGCTGACTTGTGATCTTTGCGGGCTATTGTGGGTTTTTTCTTTTTTACATTCTATCACTCCCACGAAGTACATAAATATGAGCACGTTTGTGAGTTGTAAAAGAATAAAAAGATTTTATCCCAAAAACATTCTGCGTATCTCTGGTAAATATGGAAAACCCAACGTGGATGGACCATCTCAAGCTGTAATCACCAATGTGAAATTTTTGGTGCAGGCTCCCCATTTCACCTCTGTCAAGATGCCACCCTTCACTGTTGCACATGTCACCCATACGCAAATCCACCACTAGCTACAGGGCTCCAAAGCTATGTAACAAGCTATGTAACAAGCTAACAAGCTATGTAACAAGTACCTACTCATGCAGTGCCAGGCAGTCTAGAACAACTTTATTAGAATGACTGATTACCTTTTATTTGTTTAAAAATAAAGTAATTACAAACCTTTACTGACATTTCTATATTTATTCTTAGGCTGCAATGTTGTTTTTCTTTATGTGCAACATCAGGATAGACGTCTGTCCCACATCCTTGCTTCTGTGCATTTCTGGACCACCGCACATTGTCAAATGGTCATTTCACAATGACCATTTTAATGGACTTACTGTATACTGACTTTTTTATATGAATCAGATTTAATTTGCTATATTTGGTTGTGTGTTAAAACCTAATTTTTGGGCTCATGTACATAAAAGATGTATGATTTACTTTTGCCATTGCTTTACATCTGGAAACTTGTATAAACACTCTGAACCAGTGCTTAGAAAGAACACTGTACAAAAAAAAGCTGAATTGAATTGAATAAATAACTAGTAAAAATACCAGCAATATGTTTTCAGTTAAGAATCATTTAAAATTTGTAGATACCATCACAGCATCATCACAGCATTAAGAAGCACAATTGCAGAATATAACCTCTAGGTTATGCTTCATACTTATTATCCCTGTCAAACCATCATATGACCAGTACTCGAGGCATGGTGCTTCCTTTCTTCCTACATGGTTGCAAGACATGGACACTATCCAGTGACCTGAGATGAAAACTGGAGTCCTTTGGGACTGTGTCTCTTCGGCGAATCCTTGGGTAGCGCTGGTTTGATGCTCATGGAGTCCTGAAAGAGCCACATTACCTGCATTGTGAGGGAACTTCACATACGGCTCACAGGATACACATTGTTAAGGACCCGAGTGGCTTGACCAGGTCAAGGGGACGCCCACGTAACACCTGGCTGCGGCAGATAGATGGTCATTTCCAGAGGGTGAGACTAGACCGTGTGTCTGCCTGGGGGGTTGCCAGCCAAGATCCTGAGCTATTTCGTTGTGTGGTAGGTGCGGCAACACACTGTACCAGTGTATGCTCCCCAACCTAACATGACCTGACCTGATGCCTATTAAAACAAATCAAATAAAAACATGATCTCCTCAGTCTGTCAGTGGAGCAGGACAGTGACAGCAGTCTGTCGCTGAAGCTGCTCCTCTGTCTAGAGATGATACTGTTTAGTGGATGCAGTGGATTCTTCATGATTGATAGGAGCCTGTTTAGCGCTCGTCGCTCTGCCACGAATGTCAAACTGTCCAGCTCCATGCCAACAATAGAGCCTGCCTTCCTCATCAGTTTGTCCAGGAGTGAGGTGTCCCTCTTCTTTATGCTGCCTCCCCAGCACACCACCTCATAGAAGAGGGCGCTCGCCACAACCATCTGATAGAACATCTGCAGCATCTTATTGCTGATGTTGAAAGATGCCAGCCTTCTAAGGAAGCATAGTCGGCAAAAGGCCTCTCTTGCACAGAGCATCAGTATTGGCAGTCCATTCCAATTTATCATCCAGCTGCACTCCCAGGTATTTATAGGTTTGCACCCTCTGCACACTGTCACCTCTGATGATAACTGGGTCCATGAGGGGCCTGGTCCTCCTAAAATCCACCACCAGCTCCTTAGTTTTGCTGGTGTTCAGTTGTAGGTTGTTTGAGTGGCACCATTTAACATAGTCCTTGATTAGGTTCCTATACTCCTCCTCCTGCCCACTCCTGATGCAGCCCACGATAGCAGTGTCGTCAGCGAACTTTTGCACGTGGCAGGACTCCGAGTTGTATTGGAAGTCCGATGTATATAGGCTGAACAGGACCAGAGAAAGTACAGTCCCTGCGGCGCTCCTGTGTTGCTGACCACAATGTCAGACCTGCAGTTCCCGAGACGCACATACTGAGGTCTGTCTGTAAGAAAGGCCACGATCCATGCCACCAGGTACGAATCTACTCCCATCTCTGTCAGCTTGTCCCTAAGGAGCAGAGGTTGGATGGTGTTGAAGGCACTAGAGTTGTCCAGAAACATAATTCTTACAGCACCACTGCCTCTGTCCAAGTGGTAGAGGGATCGGTGTAGCATATAGATGATGGTATCCTCTGCTCCCACATTCTCCTGGTATCCGAACTGCAGAGGGTCGAGGGCATGGCGGACCAGTGGCCTCAGGTGGTGAAGCAGCAGCTGCTCCATGGTCTTCATCACATGTGACATCAGAGCGACAGGCCGGAAGTCATTCAGCTGACTAGGACGTGACACCTTTGGGACCTGGGTGATGCAAGATGTTTTTCCCCTGTTCCAAGCTCAGGTTGAAGATGCGCTGTAGAGGACTCCCCAGCTCCAATGCACAGCCTTCAGCAGTCGTGGTGATACTCCATCTGGACCCACTGCTTTGCTGGCATGAAGTCTCCTCAGCTCTCTGCTTACCTGGGCTGCTGTAATTGCTGGTGGGGAGAAACTCTCTCCTATGCTGGTGTCAGCAGAAAGATGGGTGGAGGGTGCAGTACTCCGAGGTGAGAGTGGGTTAGGGTGGTCAAACCTGTTAAAGAAGTTGTTCATCTGGTTTGCTCTCTCCACTTCTCTCTCGATGGTGGCACCCCGCTTCGAGCTGCAGCCAGTGATGATCTTCATCCCATCCCACACTTCCTTCATGCTGTTATTCTGCAACTTCTGCTCCAGCTTTCTCCTGTACTGCTCCTTCAAATGAGCGTGTGGTTGTAGGTAGCTCCCTCACTCTTGGTTTGTAGTGAGGCTGAAGCAGAACCAGGTTATGATCTGCTTTCCCAAGCACAGGCAGAGGGGTGGTGCTGTATGCGTCTTTAACATTGGCATACAGTAGGTCAATAGCCCTATTTCCCCGAGTGTTACAATCCACATACTGGGAAAAGGCAGGTAATGTTTTGTCCAGAGTCACATGGTTAAAGTCTCCAGCGATTAGCATAAGCGCCTCGGGGTGCTGCGTTTGTAGTTTAGCAACAGCGGAATGGATGATGTCACCCGTGTGTATGCATGGGAGACAGTTGAAGGACTTTGGTCGTGGTAATTCTCCGTTGATTCCGTTGATCGTGTGTGATAATGGCCTAAATTTTCCTCCTTCTACAGAAAGGAAGACTGACAGCTCTCCTCCTCCGACGTCACTTCTGGGGTCCAGCCTTATGGATCTGCCTCTTCCTGCCCACCTTCCTTGTCTTACACTTTTACAGTTCCTGTCTGGAGTGTCAATTGAGACACATTCCTCAGAAGGACTGTACTCCTCTTGGTTCCATCCTGTTCATTGATTCTCCTTCTGAGCGCATAGAGGCGGATATTGTAGGACCCCTTGAACCCACTGAACATGAGCATAAATATTTACCTGTTACTGTATATTACGCTACACTCTATCCTGAAGCCGTTCCACTGAGGTTGACTAATTCAAAAAATATCACACAGGAACTTGTCAGGGTCTTCACACAAGTCAACATCCTTAAAGAAGTCCTAATGGACCAGGGAATGCCATTTACCTTGGAAACATTGAAAGAAAGTGGCCAAGTTACTCAAGATTGAGCATTTAAAAACCTCAGTATATGATCCTCAAATTGATGCTTTAGCAGAGTGATTTAATCAAACACTAAAACAAATGCTGTGTAAGGTAGTCAGCGAGAATGGAAGGAACTGAGATCAGTTAACCCCTTTTGTGTTGTTTGCCTATCAGGAGATCCCACAAGCCCCCCTGGGTTTATCCTGTTTTGAATTGTTATATGGACGACAGCCCTGAGGGCTATCAGATGTACTAAAAGAAGGTTGGGAGGAAAAAACATTCCCTTCCACTAATATTCTAGATTATATAACACATTTATGTGATAGATTTGATGAAATTAGACAAATTCTAAATTCTAATTTAAATTGTTATGGTCCTTATTCCCAATTCCCACTCTAAATTATTGGTCCATTGTCACGGCCCGTGCGAAATTAAGGAGAAAAAGAGACTGGTTGACTATGAGCCTGATCCCTGTTCTGAACAACCTTGCTCCTTCTTCATTCAGACAAATCTTAATTTCAGTATGAATTTAATATCTCCCAAACAACAACAAGATCTCAAGGCTGCAATCTCTTCTGTCCTGGAAGTGGGGAATGAATGGCCCATAGGAACTTCCCTGAACTTCCCTAATTGCGCACAACATTGTTATGGAGCCTTGGGTTATAGTCAGAGAACGTACGTACTGCTGCCTGGAAGCCAAATGAGCAGAAGTGCAGCTTGAAATCAGACAAGTGCTGGATCTTGGTGTAATAGAGGAACGTTTTAGTCCCTGGTCCAGCCTCATTTTACTAGTTCCAAGATTCATAATTTCAGTGTCATAAATATTACATAAAATGAAATTATTATTTCAAATTTAGTAGACATTTTTACCCAGGACAATTTAAAAATATTACTTTTGGTACACAACCAGGTAGCTGACTAACAGCTTCACAAACTGATGTGCCTAGTGGTTTAAAGCTCAACACCACACTACTACACAATATCTCTACATCACACTGCCTCAGAAGTAACTCAGTCATTTATTAATCCTCCTAAGAATTTCATCTCAGAATCATGAATGTGATCTGTAAGCATTAAGCAACATTATTATTGCAATCACGACTCCATGAGGGAGAGGTGATCAGTACTGTTGTCTCAGAGATCCAGCATCCTGGAATTCTGCAACTGGTTGTGGTTTATGTGCAGGTTTCACATTCTCTCCTAATGTTTGCATGGACATTTCTCCTGGCATACAAGTTTTCTTCCCACATCAAAAATGTGTGAATATTAGGTTAACTGGCAATTCTAAACTGACCCTGTGTCAGTGCGGGTGTTAGTTGACTTTTGAGCCAATACTTTAAGATGCTTACTTGACTCCTATGGTAAGCCATTTTACTTAAATCTTCTTATAAAATCAATTGCATTTAAACAGACTATTTGTCATAACACATAATAATAATAATACATTATATTTATATAGCGTATATTAATTAGTAAAAGGCCTTACCAGTAATAAATGCTGGGTATACTCAGATAGTGAAATTAATACAATTAAATGGCTTATTTCTGAGGATAAATCCTTCTCAAATTTGTATGTAAATGATCTTCCAAAAATATAAACCAGGTATGTAGCAATACATTTACAAAACTTTAATACTATTAATGAAAGTCTTATGTTAACAGAGGCATTTGAGATTTTTATTTGGAGAACTAGGGGACAAAGCCCCCTGCTCACTTTGCTCGCCCGCAACCTCCCACCCCCCGCAGGACACCTTATGCTCCAGCCACTTCGTGTCTCTGCCGCTCACGTTTTGAAGGGGTAGGGGGGCTGAATGCATTCTAAGGAGATGCGGACGGATCAGCTTCTGACTTTCTGCTGCTGCTGCCAAGCTGTGTGTTCTGCTTGTCGCTCTACGCATCGATCATTTAAAAGCCTGTACAACAGCTGTTCTCTTGTCTCACTGCCTTGTCTTGCATGACATTAAAGTGTCTCTCGTGGGACTCTCACGGGATGTTAAAGTGTCTCTCGCAGGACGTCAAAGTGTCCTCTGAGAAGATTACGTATCGACCCAAGATTTTTGTATCGACCCAAGATTTTTTTATTATAATAGAGAGATAAGTGAAGTTCATTCACTCAAGTAAAGTATTAAATATTTCATTCTGTTCAATTCTGTGAGCATGAGTGTTAATGTTGCCTTTAAATTATAAATTAAATTATGCACTCCCTTAACTTACAAATATCCATCTATTTATCTGTCCATTTTGAAGACCCATTTAATCTAGCTATATGGTAATGATCAAATTTATTTTCTTTTTGGTGTATAGTATTTGAAAGGAAGTAACATTTTGTGTTTGGAACAAGCACAGTACTGTTTACTTCTATTAGAATCTGTAGGTCACAGCCAGGCTTTCCAGTTATAATAGAAGGTTTTAGGCTTCAGACTGATACTTAACCCTCGAATAGGTGTTCAAAAATATTATCCAAGACAATATTGGCGATTCTAAATTGGCCTTAGTGTGTGCTTGGTGTGTGGGTGTGTTTGTGTGTGTCCTGCGGTGGGTTGGCACCCTGCCCAGGATTGTTTCCTGCCTTGTGCCCTGTGTTGGCTGGGATTGGCTCCAGCAGACCCCCGTGACCCTGTGTTCGGATTCAGCGGGTTAGAAAATGGATGGATAGAATAAGGGCTGTCTGGTGGTCAGTAGGAGCTTTGTTTCATAACAGGCTTTTACTTTGACTCTGCAAACAACTATGGATTTAACATCCCAGTCAGATTTTATATCTTAAATGCATTAAAAGTCCAGGTGGAAGAGCAATGGACCCAGCTCGCTGAATCGCCGAACTACGGACTGGGATATCTTGCAGGGATCATATAGTGAGAACATTGAGGAGGTTGTTGACTGCACTACTGACTACATCAACTTCTGTATGGACATTGTAGTTCCAGTAAGAACAGTACGCTGCTATGCTAACAACAAGCCATGGATTACAAGTGACATCAAAGGCCTTTTGAACCAGAAGAAAAGGGCTTTTAAAGGAAGTGATCAACATGAGCTCAAGCGCATGCAGAAGGAACTCCGAGTCCAGCTCAGGGTGGTGAAGGAGCAGTACAGGAGAAAGCTGGAGCAGAAGTTGCAGAATAACAGCATGAAGGAAGTGTGGCATGGGATGAAGATCATCACTGGCTGCAGCTCGAAGTGGGGTGCCACCATCGAGAGAGATGTGGAGAAAGCAAACCAGATGAACAACTTCTTTAACAGGTTTGACCACTCTAACCCACTCTCACCTCGGAGTACTGCACCCTCCACCCATCCTTCTGCTGATACCACCATAGGAGAGAGTTTCCCCCCACCCACAATTACAGCAGCCCAGGTAAGCAGAGAGCTGAGGAGACTTCGTGCCAGCAAAGCAGTGGGTCCAGATGGAGTATCACATCTTCAACCTGAGCCTGGAACAAGGGAGAGTCCCAAGGCTTTGGAAAACATCTTGCATCACCCCAGTCGCAAAGGTATCACGTCCTAGTGACCTGAATGACTTCCGGCCTGTCACTCTGACGTCACATGTGATGAAGACCATGGAGCGGCTGCTGCTTCACTACCTGAGGCCACATGTCCACCACGCCCTCGACACTCTGCAGTTCACATACCAGGAGAAGGTGGGAGCGGAGGATGCCATCATCTATATGCTACACCGATCCCTCTCCCACTTGGACAGAGGCAGTGGTGCTGTAAGAATTATGTTTCTGGACTTCTCTAGCACCTTCAACACCATCCAACCTCTGCTCCTTAGGGACAAGCTGACAGAGATGGGAGTAGATTCATACCTGGTGGCATGGATCGTGGACTTTCTTACAGACAGATCTCAATATGTGCATCTCGGGAACTGCAACACAGGAGCGCCGCAGGGGACTGTACTTTCTCCGGTCCTGTTTTGTCTATATACATCGGACTTCCAATACAACTTGGAGTTCTGCCACGTGCAAAAGTTCGCTGACGACACTGCTATCGTGGGCTGCATCAGGAGTGGGCAGAAGGAGGAGTATAGGAACCTAATCAAGGACTTTGTTAAATGGTGCAACTCAAACCACCTACAACTGAACACCAGCAAAACTAAGGAGCTGGTGGTGGATTTTAGGAGAACCAGGCTAGGGAATCCATTCCTGGGAATTCAGGAATCCCGCATGTCTTTCCTGGGAATCCCGGGCTCCCGGGAATGACACAGTGCATGGGCATCTCACAAGTGAACGGTTTTAGAACAAGCGATACTTATTTTTAATAAAACTACTGCAATATGTTGACACCAATAAAAGACTAACCATAACTACAAGCAGTTCATGCTGTCATATAAGTACATGTATCTAGTTAGTTGCGATAATAAGAGCGTAGAAAGCACAACGTATCGAGCGTGCGGTCATCCAGGCGAGAGCACACCTTCCTGCAGAGTACGCCAGCCGCTGAGAAAGCACGCTCTGCCTCCACTGAAGTAGATGGCACAGTCATCAGATACTGATACACTTGTTCTAAACAACACCTGCACTTGCCGTTGCTCTGAAACACCGCCATTTCAGCTTTTACTTGTCCAGTTTCTTGTCATCATTCTGTGATGGCAAGTTTCTTAGCACAGATAATGCGGATGCAACAGACTGACGCATTGCAATTTAAAGTTGCTATTCAAAGCTGTCAAGAGCACAGACGTCAATGAACTCTGCCCTGTCCCGACATTCGTGAGCTGCAGAGTGCAGACTCCTCCCAGTCCACTGTGCTCAGTCAGCTGAGAGACTGACTGCTGCTGTCAGTTGTTGACTGAAACGGCGTAGCATACGCCACATAATTATTTATTGATGGGTGAACACGTCCTGAAAGACACAGTTGTCCAAATGGGGAGGGTTTGAGGATACGACTGTGAGTGAATGAAAAGATGGAACTCTGGAGAGAGCAACATACAATTGTCCGTGACTGAAAACTGGTTTTGGCAGATACAGGCATATCTGTTTGAAAGTCTGTCCCTGTGCCTTATTGTCATTGCAAAGTCCAATCTAACAGGAAATTGTTTGCGTGTAAAAGTATTGCGTGTAAAAATTTGAATCTGATGGGGTCAGGGAAATCCGGGGAATAGGGACAGTTTGTGAGGTAGCAGCTGCAATTGTTTTACACTCTAGTACATTGCGGTGAATGCTGGTAACAGTCAGTCTAGTGCCTTTACAGAGACTCTGTCTTGCATGCGTCTTGCTTGCCATGTCTTGCGTGCGTCTTGCTTGCCATGGTCTTAGTGAATCCTGTGTGTGTGTGTCTCTTTCGTGTGCCTGTGTGTGTGTTTGTGTCTCTCTCTCGTGCGCCTGTGTGTATGTGTCTCTCTCTCTCTCGCGTGCCTGTATCTGTGTGTCTCTCTCGTGCATCTGTGTGTGTGTGTGTCTCTCTCGCGCACCTGTGTACGTCGCTCTCTCTCTCTCTCTGGCTCGCTCGGCTATCTTAGTGAATTATGGGCGTGGCTCTGTCTTGCGTCTTGCCTGCCATGTGAGGGTGGACACGGGCCGGAGAATAAGGACAGTTTGTGAGTTAGCAGCTGCGATAGTTTTACACTCCAGTACATTGCGGTGAATGCTGGTAACAGTCAGGTGGGCGGGCGGGCAGGCGTTCTCGTCCCATGGTCTTACAGTTGGTGGGTGTGGCTCTGTGAGTTATTGTCGTATCTCATGGTCTTAGAGTTGGTGGATGGGGCTCTGTGAGTTGGCGGGCGTGGCTATGTTGTGCGTATCCTATGGTCTTAGAGTCGGTGGGTGTGGCTCGGTGAGTTGGCAGGCGGGGCTCTGTTTTGCGTCTTGCCTGCCCATGGTCAGCTGCTTTAGTGAATTATATATATAGATATGGGATTTGCCTCCAAGGTGCCCCAGACCTCTTTCTTTCTCTTTTTGTGTCTTTACACATATTACCTGCACATTACAACCATTCAATGTTTCTGTAAATCTCATGCTCTCTATCATGCTCCAAAGCAACTAACAATTTTATATTGAGACTTTAACAGAGATTTTACCTCTCCATCAACTGTTTTTTTTATAAATGTTATGTTTAAGAAATTTGAACTGTATGTAGTCACAGGCCTCTTCACAAGTAACTAACAATGATACAGGAATCAATGCCATTTTTACATACTTGAATTGGACTCTGCTGTCTATGAAAGCTATTGACCCACCACAAGCCTCTTGTCCCAGATTTTGTAACTATGTGACATTGTAAAGTGCTGTTAAAAAGCTTGTATTTAATGCAGTCTACTAACATATGTAATTACATTCTGTTATCACTGTTAATTTGAAGATGAGTCATTGTTACATTATTTAATAAGCAAAGAGGTGATAACTGACTTTTTAATGAAGTAACTAAATCATTTTCGACTTTCAAATTAGTTACAAAAGTCCCAGAACTCACCTGCATATTATACCATGCTTACATTTTCAAATTTGTTTGAATTAACAGTTTCAGAAATTGATGGATTAAGCTGAGGCCAGAACCTGCAAAGAAGTTTGGCTTGGGTAATAGCTGTGCATGCAAGTCATTATTCTAAGACCTGGAAAACAAATCACCCAGTGTAGAAATATCACTAAATGGACATTATCTATGGAGTGAAATCATAACTTATAAATGATCATGGACTCAAACACTGAATGTTTGTGATTGCCTTATAAAACCTAAAAGAAACAGGAACCTTGTCACTTTAAATAGTTAGTTTAAACATCCTTAATAACATTACTTTTCCATTATAATAAAACTAACAGCAAAGCCAGTATCTCTTAAGCAGTCATTAGCAAATATGGGAACTGTCATATTATATATAGCAAGTTACACGATGTGAGTGGAACAGCCTACAGACTGTAAACAGATGCAGAAGACACAATTCATAACAACAGCACAAATATGTTTTCTATAATGGACACTATAATAGCTATAGTATAGCACATAAACTCCACAACTTTACCTAGAGCCAAATAAAACTATAATAAAATGATACTAAAAAAAAGAAAAATTTAAAAAAAAAAGAAAAACAACAGCATAAGAGAAATGAAGCATAGGTGAAAAAGATAAATCTGGGGCCAAGGATAAACAGCATGAGCTTTTGTATTATGCCATCCATCCATCCATCCATCCATCCATCCATTGTCTCTCGCTTATCCGAGGTCGGGTCGCGGGGGCAGCAGCTTGAGCAGAGATGCCCAGACTTCGCTGTCCCCGGCCACTTCTTCTAGCTCTTCCGGGAGAATCCCAAGGCGTTCCCAGGCCAGTCGAGAGACATAGTCCCTCCAGTGTGTCCTGGGTCTTCCCCGGGGCCTCCTCCCGGTTGGACGTGCCCGGAACACCTCACCAGGGAGGCGTCCAGGAGGCATCCAGATCAGGTGCCGAGCCACCTCATCTGACTCCTCTCGATGCGGAGGAGCAGTGGCTCTACTCTGAGCCCCTCCCGGATAACTGAGCTTCTCACCCTATCTTTAAGGGAAAGCCCAGACACCCTGCGGAGGAAACTCATTTCAGCCGCTTGTATTCGCGATCTCGTTCTTTCGGTCACTACCCATAGCTCATGACCATAGGTGAGGGTAGGAACATAGATCGACTGGTAAATTGAGAGCTTCGCCTTGCGGCTCAGCTCCTTTTTCACCACGACAGACCGATGCAGAGCCCGCATTACTGCGGATGCCGCACCGATCCGCCTGTCGATCTCACACTCCATTCTTTCCTCACTCGTGAACAAGACCCCGAGATACTTGAACTCCTCCACTTGGGGCAGGATCTCGGTACCAAACCTGAGAGGGCACTCCACCCTTTTCCGGCTGAGGACCATGGTCTCGGATTTGGAGGTGCTGATTCTCATCCCAGCCGCTTCACACTCGGCTGCGAACCGATCCAGAGAGAACTGAAGATCACGGCCTGATGAAGCAAACAGGACAACATCATCTGCAAAAAGCAGTGACCCAATCCTGAGCCCACCAAACTGAACCCCCTCAACGCCCTGGCTGTGCCTAGAAATTCTGTCCATAAAAGTTATGAACAGAATCGGTGACAAAGGGCAGCCCTGGCGGAGTCCAACTCTCACTGGAAACAGGTTCGACTTACTTCCGGCAATGCGGACCGGGCTCTGGCAACGATCGTACAGGGACCAAACAGCCCTTATCAGGGGGGCCTGTACCCCATACTCTCGGAGTACACAGGATTCCCCGAGGGACACGGTCGAATGCCTTTTCCAAGTCCACAAAACACATGTAGACTGGTTGGGCAAACTCCCATGCACCCTCCAGGACCCTGCTAAGGGTATAGAGCTGGTCCACTGTTCCGCGACCAGGACGAAAACCACACTGTTCCTCCTGAATCCGAGGCTCGACTATCCGACGGACCCTCCTCTCCAGGACCCCTGAATAGACTTTTCCAGGGAGGCTGAGGAGTGTGATCCCTCTGTAGTTGGAACACACCCTCCGATCCCCCTTCTTAAAGAGGGGGACCACCACCCCGGTCTGCCAATCCAGTGGCACTGTCTCTGATGTCCATGCGATGTTGCAGAGGCGTGTCAGCCAAGACAGTCCTACAACATCCAGAGCCTTGAGGAACTCCGGGCGTATCTCATCCACCCCCGGGGCCCTGCCACCAAGGAGTTTTTTGACCACCTCGGTGACCTCAGTCCCAGAGATGGGGGAGCCCACCTCTGAGTCCCCAGGCTCTGCTTCCTCATTGGAAGGCATGTTAATGGGATTGAGGAGGTCTTCGAAGTACTCCCCCCACTGACCCACAACGTCCTGAGTCGAGGTCAGCAGCGCACCATCCCCACCATATACAGTGTTGACACTGCACTGCTTCCCCTTCTTGAGACGCCGGATGGTGGACCAGAATCTCCTCGAAGCCATCCGAAAGTCGTTCTCCATGGCCTCCCCAAACTCCTCCCACGCCAGAGTTTTTGCCTCAGCAACCACCAAAGCCGCATTCCGCTTGGCCTGCCGGTACCTATCAGCTGCCTCCAGGGTCCCACAGGACAAAAGGGTCCTGTAGGACTCCTTCTTCAGCTTGACGGCATCCTTCACCGCCGGTGTCCACCAACGGGTTCGGGGATTGCCGCCACGACAGGCACTGACCACAACTCCGGTCAGCTGCCTCAACAATAGAGGCACGGAACATGGCCCATTCGGACTCAATGTCCCCCACCTCCCTCGGGATGTGGTCGAAGTTCTGCCGGAGGTGGGAGTTGAAGCTACGTCTGACAGGGGGCTCTGCCAGACGTTCCCAGCAGACCCTCACAACACGTTTGGGCCTACCACGCCTGCCTGGCATCCTCCCCCACCATCGAAGCCAACTCACCACCAGGTGGTGATCAGTTGACAGCTCCGCCCCTCTCTTCACCCGAGTGTCCAAGACATGTGGCCGCAAGTCCGACGACACGACCACAAAGTCGATCATCGAACTGAGGCCTAGGGTGTCCTGGTGCCAAGTGCACATATGAACACCCCTATGCTTGAACATGGTGTTCGTTATGGACAATCCGTGACGAGCACAGAAGTCCAATAACAAAACACCGCTCGGGTTCAGATCGGGGGGGGCCATTCCTCCCAATCACGCCCTTCCAGGTCTCACTGTCATTGCCCACGTGAGCATTGAAGTCTCCCAGCAGAACGAGGGAGTCCCCAGAAGGTATGCCCTCTAGCACACCCTCCAGGGACTCCAAAAAGGGTGGGTACTCCGAACTGCTGTTCGGTGCATACGCACAAACAACAGTTAGGACCCGTCCCCCCACCCGAAGGCGAAGGGAGGCTACCCTCTCGTCCACCGGGGTAAACCCCAATGTACAGGCTCCAAGTTGGGGGGCAATAAGTATACCCACACCTGCTCGGCGCCTCTCACCGGGGGCAACTCCAGAGTGGTACAGAGTCCAGCCCCTCTCAAGGAGATTGGTTCCAGAGTCCAAGCTGTGCGTCGAGGTGAGTCCGACTATATCTAGCCGGAACCTCTCAACTTCGCGCACTAGCTCAGGCTCCTTCCCCTTCAGAGAGGTGACATTCCACGTCCCAAGAGCCAGCTTCTGTAGCCGAGGATCGGACCGCCAAGGTCCCCGCCTTCGGCCACCACCCAACTCACACTGCACCCGACCTCCTTGGCCCCTCCCATAGGTGGTGAGCCCATGGGAAGGGGGACCCACGTTGCCTCTTCGGGCTGTGCCCGGCCGAGCCCCATGGGTGCAGGCCCGGCCACCAGGCGCTCGCCATCGAGCCCCACCTCCAGGCCTGGCTCCAGAGTGGGGCCCCGGTGACCCGCGTCCGGGCAAGGGAAAACGCCGTCCAAAATTGTTTTTCTTCATAGGAGGTTTGTTTGACCGCTCTTTGTCTCATCCCTCACCTAGGACCAGTTTGCCTTGGGTGGCCCTACCAGGGGCATAAAGCCCCGGACAACAGAGCTCCTAGGATCATTGGGACACGCAAACCCCTCCACCACGATAAGGTGGCGGTTAAAGGAGGGGATTATGTATTATGTATTATGCCTTTTCTTATAATTTCAGATATTTGTCTGATTCACTTTTTTATTCTTTGTTGATTAATAATATGTTTTGCTTATCCAATTGCATTTATTGAACTAAACAGCTTGATTTTTTTTGTTTTTTGCAAAGGAACTTAACAGCATATTTAAGTGGTGGCATAACTTCCAGAGCCTAAGTCACCTTGATAAAGTCACTAGCATTCCAGAGATAAGCAGACCTGGTGGAAAAAATGACGTTAGCAGAGATAAAGGTATGTCAGGTTTCAGCCACCTTAAACTTACAAGTTGCTGTGTTGAGCTACATGAGACAATTAAATGTAAGTTAGATGTAAGGCCTGAAGGATTTTGCGGATTGTTTGTTTATGTGGGCAGATGATGGATGCAGTTTTTTTCCACTTTTGGTAGCTGGTAGTTGATGACGTTGAACTGATCTAAGGCTGATATTTGAAATATTGCTTGCACTTAAAAGAAGAAAATCAATAAATATCAGGTCAAATAATAAAAGAAACTGATTTGTTTTCAAGGGGAAAAACAAATCTTCAAAAGCGAAAGGCCAGAAAATGTCTAAGTGTTACAAGCAATGTTTAACATGAGTGGAAAAGACAGTTGTGTGCTCTATTATCGACATTATAAAAGCTATGAAATATAAAGTACAATAATAAAATATATATATATATATATATATATATATATATATATATATATATATATATATATATATATACACAGTGCATCCGGAAAGTATTCACAGCGCATCACTTTTTCCACATTTGGTTATGTTACAGCCTTATTCCAAAATGGATTAAATTCATTTTTTTCCTCAGAATTCTACACACAACACCCCATAATGACAACGTGAAAAAAGTTTACTTGAGGTTTTTGCAAATTTATTAAAAATAAAAAAACTGAGAAATCACATGTATATAAGTATTCACAGCCTTTTCTCAATACTTTGTCGATGCACCTTTGGCAGCAATTACAGCCTCAAGTCTTTTTGAATATGATGCCACAAGCTTGGCACACCTATCTTTGGCCAGTTTCGCCCATTCCTCTTTGCAGCACCTCTCAAGCTCCATCAGGTTGGATGGGAAGCGTCGGTGCACAGTCATTTTAAGATCTCTCCAGAGATGTTCAATCGGATTCAAGTCTGGGTCTGGGCTCTGGCTAGGCTACTCAAGGACATTCACAGAGTTGTCCTGAAGCCACTCCTTTATCTTGGCTGTGTGCTTAGGGTCGTTGTCCTGCTGAAAGATGAACCGTTGCACCAGTCTGAGGTCAAGAGCACTCTGGAGCAGGTTTTCATCCAGGATGTTTCTGTACATTGCTGCAGTCATCTTTCCCTTTATCCTGACTAGTCTCCCAGTCCCTGCCACTGAAAAACATCCCCACAGCATGATGCTGCCACCACCATGCTTCACTGTAGGGATGGTATTGGCCTGGTGATGAGCGGTGTCTGGTTTCCTCCAAACGTGACGCCTGGCATTCACACCAAAGAGTTCAATCTTTGTCTCATCAGACCACAGAATTTTCTTTCTCATGGTCTGAGAGTCCTTCAGGTGCCTTTTGGCAAACTCCAGGTGGGCTGCCATGTGCCTTTTACTAAGGAGTGGCTTCCGTCTGGCCACTCTACCATACAGGCCTGATTGGTGTATTGCTGCAGAGATGGTTGTCCTTCTGGAAAGTTCTCCTCTCTCCACAGAGGACCTCTGGAGCTCTGACAGAGTGACAATCAGGTTCTTGGTCACCTCCCTGACTAAGGCCCTTCTCTCCCGATCGCTCAGTTTAGATGGCCGGCCAGCTCTAGGAAGAGTCCTGGTGGTTTCAAACTTCTTCCACTTATGGATGATGGAGGCCACTGTGCTCATTGGGGCCTTCAAAGCAGCAGAAATTTTTCTGTAACCTTTCTCAGATTTGTGCCTCGAGACAATCCTGTCTCGGAGGTCTACAGACAATTCCTTTGACTTCATGCTTGGCTTGTGCTCTGACATGAACTGTCAACTGTGGGACCTTATATAGACAGGTGTGTACCTTTCCAAATCATGTTCAATCAACTGAATTTACCACAAGTGGACTCCAATTAAGCTGCAGAAACATCTCAAGGATGATCAGGGGAAACAGGATGCACCTGAGCTCAATTTTGAGCATTATGGCAAAGGCTGTGAATACGTATGTACATGTGCTTTCTCAATTTTTTTATTTTTAATAAATTTGCAAAAAACCTCAAGTAAACTTTTTTGATGTTGTCAGTATGGGGTGTTGTGTGTAGAATTCTGAGGAAAAAAATGAATTTAATCCATTTTGGAATAAGGCTGTAACATAACAAAATGTGGAAAAAGTGATGCGCTGTGAATACTTTCCGGATGCACTGTATATACTATATATATATATATATATATATATATGGATGGAAGCGAAGGTCTGTGATATGGTTTGCATATTAGCAGCTGGAGATCCACATAGGGAGAAAAATGAATCATGTATCACAAAGTAGTTTTTATTCCTGAGCTTTCAGCCTCTACCAGGAGCCTTCATCAGAGGATAATGCTTAGACATACAAGAATCAAAGGTAATATATAGCAAAATTAGTAGATGGAGCAGTAATCAGTGCCATCCTTCTTCAATTCTTGCTAACACCCTGTGCTGCGTTCCACTCAGAAATGTAGGCGAGCAGGCACAAGACTACCCTAAGTGTTGTGCTCTCAGTACACTGAAATGCTTTACAACAACAGTGAATGGGCACAGACCCAACACAAACATGGACTGAATAAGTGGATTGCTTAAGTTCTGTCTATATCCTTTGCACTGGGGCTAAGGAATGTCTAGCTCACCTTACACACTGAATAGCGAGAGAAGTTTTTCAGGATGTAATGCTACAAAAAAAAATCTGATTCTCACTTAGAGGATCTGTTCAAAACTTTTTTAAAACCTGGCAGGATCTAATCAATGACATTTTAGAGTAAACATTTATATTGGGGAGAAGGACTTTTATTTATTTATTTAGTTTTTTAAGAAGTTTTATTCTGGCTATTGGCCGTCCTCTCTTTCTCATGGGTGGGGGTTGAATTGAATTGGATTTAGTTTTATTAAGTTTGACTTGATTGTGTGGAATGTTACATGCCTTTAATAAATTCAATAAATGATAAAAAGTAATGCTGCAGACAGAGTAGAAGGGAAAAATTACACATACTATGATGCTGACACAAGGTGGCCATTTATTTACTGTACATACCGTATGCAAAATGTATGATTTAACATAAATATACAAAGATTGGGGCGGCATGGTGGCGCAGTGGTTAGCGCGGCTGCCTTGCAGTTAGGAGACCTGGGTTTGCTTCCCGGGTCCTCCCTGCATGGAGTTTGCATGTTCTCCCCGTGTCTGTGTGGGTTTCCTCCGGGTACTCCGGTTTCCACCCACAGTCCAAAGACATGCAAGTTAGGTGCATTGGCAATTCTAAATTGGCCCTAGTGTGTGCTTGGTGTGTGGGTGTGTTTGTGTGTGTCCTGCGGTGGGTTGGCACCCTGCCCAGGATTGTTTCCTGCCTTGTGCCCTGTGTTGGCTGGGATTGGCTCCAGCAGACCCCCGTGACCCTGTGTTCGGATTCAGCGGGTTGGAAAATGGATGGATGGATGGATGGGGCAGCATGGTGGCGCAGTGGTTAGCGCGGCTACCTTGCAGTTAGGAGACCTGGGTTTGCTTCCCGGGTCCTCCCTGCATGGAGTTTGCATGTTATCCCCGTGTCTGTGTGGGTTTCCTCCGGGTACTCCGGTTTCCACCCACAGTCCAAAGACATGCAAGTTAGGTGCATTGGCAATTCTGAATTGTCCCAAGTGTGTGCTTTGTGTGTGTGTGGGTGTGTGTGTGTGTGTGTGTGTGCACCCTGCAGTGGGCTGGTGCCCTGCCCAGGATTTGTCTCCTGCCTTGTGCCATGTGTTGGCTGGGATTGGCTCCAGCAGACCCCTGTGACCCTGTAGTTAGGATGGTGGCCAGACAATTCCCCACATCAGTCAATTCCCCACATTCCCAACTCCCCACAATTACAATTCCCCACATCACAATTCCCCACATCAGTCAATTCCCCACATTCCCAACTCCCCACAATTACAATTCCCCACATCACAATTCCCCACATTGCAATTCCCCACATTGCAATTCCCCACTTCCACAACTCCCCACATTGGGATAATATGGAGTGCACTGAATTAATAATATAATGAAGGAATTCTAAAATGCAAATAGTAGTAATTAATCTCCAAAAGTTTTATTTCATGACAATTTATTGAAATGCATTACTGATTACAAAATAAACTGATAGCGGTCTTACCTCGTCAACAGTCAACTCAGACTGTGGCAAAATAGCAGAAACACAGGGGGTATACCAATGCGTGGTACCTATCGTAGCCCCGAATGTAGATGGCGACACCACTTTCGGACTCCCGACTAGGGTAAGTTCGCTACAGACTATCAAACGTGCAAACTTGGTGCGCGCGACGCGGAGCACGTAGATACGTTGTAAGGCGCGAGAAGAATTTTATTTGATTTATTTCGTGTTTTTATTTTTACACCATAAGTAGAGTCTATTATTTTTGAGAACTTTAATTTTGGTAATTTAAAAAAGATAAAAATCAAAAATGTTACGTTTTAGCATGTTTTAAGAAAGATTCAAAAAATAATAGAATTCAACTTACCTGTTTCAAATTTTTAAAAGGCAAATTGTATATAAAAATGCATGCTTGGATAATGTATTTTTACATATTTATTAACAAGTAGCGTTTTTAAATAAAATAATGCTCGATGTGGGGAAACGGAGGGCACGCTTTTGTATCATTATATGGACTGTCTTATATAGTACATTAGTCTATGGTTATAATAAATATTATCCCAATGTGGGGAGTTGTGGACGTGGGGAATTGTGAATTTGGGGAATTGCAATGTGGGGAATTGTGATGTGGGGAATTGTAATTGTGGGGAGTTGGGAATGTGGGGAATTGACTAAGGTGGGGAGTTAGGATATAGCGGGTTGGATAATGGATGGATACAAAGATTGTAATTAGAGTCAGTTATTTTTGGAACTTCACTAATGGCACTAAATATTATTTTTTAAGAATGCCAAACACTGTAGTTAATTTTAACAGTAACAAAATAAAAAACAAAAAAACAGGGAATTACAGAAAATATTATATAAAATAATATACAGTAACATTGTTAAACCTGCGTAATCAAGTTCAGGGCTGTGGAAACACTCGGTGCAAGGCAGTAATCATCTTTTGATGTGATGCCAGTCCATATAATCCTTATACTGTATAAATAACCTGTTAAAATGATTTTTTATTAAATATATATTAGTATAAAAAGGAAATTCAACACCTATCAGTAGCTGTCAATAAACATCCTGCACACATAAATTGGCAACATATTTCATATGTAGTAGGGTTTTGCAAAACAGATAACACTATTTCTCATATAGTGCATGACATATCCTTATAAAACTTAAAATTGGAATATATAATATTCCAATTCCAAATAAAAATTGTTTCCTTACTGGGGTTTGGCATATCTTCAGTCTCAGATAACTCTAATAGCAGAGGATTAAAAATTTTGAAGCTGAGGTTTGATGAGAACAGTTTATCTTATTGCTGGATACACATTTGCAAAGAAAATCTATCTTCTTCTTCTCCTTCATCTGGCTGCTCCTGTTAGGGGTTGCCACAGTGGGTCATCTTTGTCCATATCTTCCTCTCCTCTGTCTCTTGCTCTGTTACACCCGCCACCTGCATGTCCTCTTTCACTACATCCATAAACCTTCTCTTAGGCCTTCCTCATTTCCTCTTACCTTAGCATCCTTTTCCCAATATAGCCAATATCTAGTAAACCAATATTTTAAGCAAAAAACAGTATGTAGTAATCTGTAAAGTACACATAATACAGTATGCATATACTGTATATGCATTTACTTATAGCACTGGGTATACTGTACAAGTAAACAAAAAGTAGGTACAGTATGCGTGAAGTAATTCTATATACAAACAATTATACAAAAGCTACACACTCTGAATAAATGTCCAACAGTAACTGCATGCATGTCAGCCAATAAACAAACTTATACATACAGTATACTAATCATGTGCAATTGTAAAACAGAATTTTTTCATGTTAAATCTCTCAGTGTAACTACCCCATAAAGTTACTTTCTGCTTCTTTGAATCCATTTTTTTCAGCAAAACTTTTGAAGGGAGTTAGTTAAAATTGCAATTAGAGCATTTCAATAAATGTACTTTAGCTAAAAACTAAACATAGTATGATGAAAAAAAAAGTTGTGCCCTAATAAAAATAAAGCTTTGCTGAAAATGAACTATTTTCACCCCTCCATACTCATTAATCGCTACAAACCATACATTTGCAAAATATGGAAGGGCAGTTTTATAATTTAAAATTAGCCCAAAGATAAAAATTTTAAAAAAGCAAAATGGTTGCTTTCTAAAATACCAGTATAATTATTTTGTCTTATTTTTTCCTGTAACATGGGGCAAGTGAGGTTAATTGATAACAATAAACTATCTTAATGGGAGTACAGTGGTGTGAAAAACTATTTGCCCCCTTCCTGATTGGTTATTCTTTTGCATGTTTGTCACACAAAATGTTTCTGATCATCAAACACATTTAACCATTAGTCAAATATAACACAGGTAAACACAAAATGCAGTTTGTAAATGGTGGTTTTTATTATTTAGGGAGAAAAAAAAATCCAAACCTACATGGCCCTGTGTGAAAAAGTAATTGCCCCCCTGAACCTAATAACTGGTTGGGCCACCCTTAGCAGCAATAACTGCAATCAAGCGTTTGTGATAACTTGCAATGAGTCTTTTACAGCGCTCTGGAGGAATTTTGGACCACTCATCTTTGCAAAATTGTTGTAATTCAGCTTTATTTGAGGGTTTTCTAGCATGAACCGCCTTTTTTAGGTCATGCCATAGCATCTCAATTGGATTCAGGTCAGGACTTTGACTAGGCCACTCCAAAGTCTTCATTTTGTTTTTCTTCAGCCATTCAGAGGTGGATTTGCTGGTGTGTTTTGGGTCATTGTCCTGTTGCAGCACCCAAGATCGCTTCAGCTTGAGTTGACGAACAGATGGCCGGACATTCTCCTTCAGGATTTTTTGGTAGACAGTAAATTCATGGTTCCATCTATCACAGCAAGCCTTCCAGGTCCTGAAGCAGCAAAACAACCCCAGACCATCACACTGCCACCACCATATTTTACTGTTGGTATGATGTTCTTTTTCTGAAATGCTGTGTTCCGTTTACGCCAGATGTAACGGGACATTTGCCTTCCAAAAAGTTCAACTTTTGTCTCATCAGTCCACAAGGTATTTTCCCAAAAGTCTTGGCAATCATTGAGATGTTTCTTAGCAAAATTGAGACGAGCCCTAATGTTCTTTTTGCTTAACAGTGGTTTGCGTCTTGGAAATCTGCCATGCAGGCCGTTTTTGCCCAGTCTGTTTCTTATGGTGGAGTCGTGAACACTGACCTTAATTGAGGCAAGTGAGGCCTGCAGTTCTTTAGACGTTGTCCTGGGGTCTTTTGTGACCTCTCGGATGAGTCATCTCTGCGCTCTTGGGGTAATTTTGGTCGGCCGGCCACTCCTGGGAAGGTTCACCACTGTTCCATGTTTTTGCCATTTGTGGATAATGGCTCTCACTGTGGTTCGCTGGAGTCCCAAAGCTTTAGAAATGGCTTTATAACCTTTACCAGACTGATAGATCTCAGTTACTTCTGTTCTCATTTGTTCCTGAATTTCTTTGGATCTTAGCATGATGTCTAGCTTTTGAGGTGCTTTTGGTCTACTTCTCTGTGTCAGGCAGCTCCTATTTAAGTGATTTCTTGATTGAAACAGGTGTGGCAGTAATCAGGCCTGGGGGTGGCTACGGAAATTGAACTCAGGTGTGATACACCACAGTTAGGTTATTTTTTAACAAGGGGGCAATTACTTTTTCACACAGGGCCATGTAGGTTTGGATTTTTTTTCTCCCTAAATAATAAACACCATCATTTAAAAACTGCATTTTGTGTTTACTTGTGTTATATTTGACTAATGGTTAAATGTGTTTGATGATCAGAAACATTTTGTGTGACAAACATGCAAAAGAATAAGAAATCAGGAAGGGGGCAAATAGTTTTTCACACCACTGTATGTGTGGGTGCACAACTGAGACTGTTCTACAATAGACTGGGGTCCTGTCTTGGTGCCAGCTTTGGACAAGAATCCAATAGCCAATCAAGTTAAGTCAACTCAAGTTTATTGTCATGTGTACACAGCACAATGAAATTCATACTTGACAAAAAAAAATCAATAAATAAATGTATACTTTCTTGTAACATATATTTTATATAAAATAATATACAATACTGTAATACAATATGTTATTGAAAGAATATCTTTATAGACACTGTTTGGTATGTTATAATATTTGAATTCTTATGATTGATTTTTCTGCAACCTTATGACTTGTTGGTAGAAAATGTCTCTGAACCTGCTGGTGTAAACGCCAATCACCCCATACCATTTGCAGAAGGAATGAATGAGAAAAACTACTGTGCAGGACTGTTGTGGTGTTTAATTATCCTGATTACTTTTCTAAGACAGCAAGTGTTGTACGCATCCTGAACAGAAGGCAGCTTGGTGCTAGTAATATTCTGTACCACCTTTATCAGCCTTTCCTGTTACATTTACAAGGATGTGATGCAACCAGTGTGAATGCACTCAACTGTGCACCTGTAGACGTTCATGAGAATAGATGGCAAAACAGGAGCTGTCCTTAGAAGAAACTAAAGACTTTGGTAGACCTTCTTGACAAGAACCAAAATGTGCTGTGTTCACATTAGGTTTATATTGACAATAGACACTGCAAGAAATTTAAAGCTACTCACCTCCATGACAGCTTCCTCTCCATATTGGCAAGATAGGCCCCCGATTTTAGGTGTCCCAAAACTGGTTTACAAAAGAACAATAAATAAATGTATGTTTTTTTAAGATTCATTTCCAAAAGACATTGATAAAATGTTATGCTCTGTACCTGTGGCAACCCAAGAGTTACTGTCATACATGCTATATGAGCAAACAAACTTTCATAATGAACATGATTTAAAATACAAAAATGAATAGCCAAACAAAACATTAATATTAATTGGTACTATTGATATCCATTATAATTTTAATTTCATATGTTTTAAGTTAAAGCCTGAGAATTTTGAAAATGTAAGCAGAGTATGGTGCTTGTTTTTCTTGTAGATGCAACCATGAGACCAATGACATTCTAAAAACCAAGGGGAAATACCAACTGAGAAAAACTGAACAGAGATATTTATTCAGACTTGACAACAGGTTAATCTTGTTTCTTCTGAAAGAAATCAACTATATATATATATAAATATATATATATTTATATCATATTACCAGTAAACTAGTAAGGCATGGAAGTACTGCATAAACATCAGAGCAGCTTCTAATTAAGCAGTTACTTATTGTGTCCCATATAGAACATCATAAATGGTAGCTCCTGAAGATACAAAAGTCTTTTAGCATGTTTAATATTCTTCCCAGTCTCTGTCAGCATGGATGCTGGTGAGAATTAAATTTTATTCAACTTTTGGTTTGTCTGCTGTTTTCTGCATATGCAGTGCAAGTAGAAATGAGTTGCAAAAGGAAGCATTTCACTACATATTGTAATTGAGATATAATTTGTACTTGACAAATATACTTTAATTGAAGCCATTTGAACTTAAATCAGCTACTTTCTAGTTAAATGAATCAGGTCATTTCAAAGAACATTTTACTGTGCCAACTGTGTTGATGCCTTTGGTAATTCTCAAGACCTGGATTAGTTCCCATGGAACTGTCTATGTTTAAGTGGGATAACATGAATGATTGCTCCTCTCTGCACAGCTTCAAAAGCTTCTAGTTCTTTTCAACAATGTAACTAGATGTAGTCTCACTGGTACATTACAGAGTTGGTGCATAACATTCCTTTATTTACTATACTGTATATCCTACTGTTTTTACAATATAATCCTCCGTCCATCATTTTGATTCTGCTTCCTACAAGCTTATTTCAGAAAGAATGGTTACAAGACATGAATCAGCTCTGGAATAGCTTTGAAATACAATGTATCCTAACATTTAATTTGCCTTTTCAATTGCTTCTGTGCATTGACTACTGGGCTAGCATAAAAAGATAGCATTTTACAACAAATACAGAGGAAACTAAAGTGGAATACACACATGGAGAGAACTCAACACATATTCTATTAAAAAAATCATTATATAGTCTATACTCAAGATAGAAATCTGTGCAGGCAATGGCAAATACATTGGCTAATAAAATAATAGTAAAATATATTTATATTAGAATTCCAAACAAATAAGGAGTATGTCATAATTTATTGTTTGCCAAAATAAAATTACATTGTTCATTTATACTTCAGCCTTCATTTATACCTCAGCATTTTTGTTGTAAAATAATAAAGCAAACAGTGTGTTGCTTCAAATCAATCCTTTGCTAGCTGTACTTATTGCTGAATTTTTTAATCCTTTGCAGAAGGTCCCTGCACCCTGTAAAATGGCAGGCACTCAGCTTGGTGACTGCAGGGATGCCACCAAGGGAAAAAAAACTGGTGTTCTGCTGTCCACTGACAAAGGGACAGTTCTAAGTGCTTTGGATATTTGATTGTGACTACTAGGTATGGGGGCCAATTTATTCAGAGGCCACCAAATAACAAAATAATTTTCTAGTAGAGGCCTGGGTACTTCAGAGCTCTACCCTGGCCCTAAATCCAAAAATGGAATATAAATGGTGTATGGATTTTGAATTTGAGTGGAAATGACATACATCACACTGACAGAGAAGAAGTGTGATGTGGCAATGAAGACAAGAGAAGTAATTTGAAGAGTAACAGGGAGAGAAACAGAGAGAGAGAGAGACAGAGAGAAGAAAGATGTATAAAGTAAGGGAAGTGAATAGAGTTTGATTGAAGGGGAAAGTTTATCATGCTTATTTCTTTGTGTTGTCTAAAGTGTCGAGATACCTGTCTACACATGTCAACAGGTAAAAGATGGTTTAGAATACAGTGTTGTGGTTCCACCACAGTTTGGTTCCTGACTTTGTTTTCTTTTGTTGAGTTTATTTTGCTAATTTCTATTGATTGTATTTGGCTATATTCTATGTAAATGCTTTTTTTTCAAGTCCTGTCCTTTGTTGTTTGATTCAGTGTTTCATATTATTTTATGTTTATACTAGTCATTTAGCCCGTCACAATAACGGGCACTAGAACAGTAGTGCATAAACATTAGTAGGAACAGTCTATATTAAATGGCAAGGGACTTTGACCTCATTCTTTTTGTTGGTCATATTTTTGTTTCTTTCAGCCTTTCTTTTGTTGATGTTTACTTGCTGAGCTGACCGTTCTTCGTGGGCTGCCGCCGTGTATTGTGTGTCTTTAATTTTCTGTGACAGTAATACTGTCTTGTACGTCCGCTGGCTTGTATGTCCGTAATATACCTTTAATTTTCTCTGGCGGTAATACAGGTGTGCGCGTTGGTAATATGCCTTTAATCTCCTCTGACAGTAATACTGGCTTGTATGTGGCTGTAATATGAGTCACTGTATTGTGTACCTTTAATTTCCTCTCACAGTAATATTGCGCATCACACCGTGCCCCGCGCATGCGCACTTCACCAGAAGACACACACACGGACACCTGGACGCACACAGGGATTTTATTAAAGTGGATGTATTGTTTCCCACTTATATATTGAACTAAAGGGGGCAGGGTCACTTGATGCAGCAGCTTGGGGACCACCCTGTGCACTGATTGTCAGCAACATGATTCTCCTCTATTGTTTGATGAAAAAAAATAGTTAAGAAAATATATTAATACATGTTATGCTACAGTACCTTTTAATGCATATGTTCCAGGTGTTTAATTACAGCTAGGGTTTATTCCCTGCCTCATATTTATTTCGTGTATTTCTGTTGTTTTTGTTACATTTAAATTAAATTTTTCATGTTTTTTAGCTATTTCTGTTGTTTTTATTTATGTTTCAATTATTGTTTGCGATCTCTTCAAATATAGGTCTATTCCTTTTTTTCTGTGTGTGATACCCCTAGCAGTAGGGCCACCTTGATATCTCCACTCTTGAGACCTCCCTTAGGCTTTTTAAGATCTAGATACGAGGATCTCAGGAGTGAATCATTGAAGTTTACTGGATAAAACTGTGAACATTGTTTTTTTGTGTGAATCTAATGTTGTTTTTATTTTCTTTTTCTCTGATTATTGGAGTTATTATTAGACTAAGTGTTTGGGACTTGTTTACTTAATGTTGCCATTTAGGTCACTCTTTTTTGCTCTTTTTGAGCCTTTTCTAATTTCTAATGAGTTATAATTTATAGAAATTCCTTTTATGGACTGGCTCTTAAAGCTAATTTTAAAAAAAAAAATTCTTTCCCTTGTGAGCTTTATAAGATATTTTGTAACTTTAAAGGTATTGTGAATTTGAAAAGCCAGTTTCCTCATTTTTTGTGCCTGGTTGTGGGTAAATAGCCTGGCTGTAGGGTTGAAACATGTTCTTTGTTGCATTGCTTAACAGATCAATAGGGAATGCTATTTGTTCCATATTTTATACATGGATTATGAAAATAATCTATCATTCAATCAACAACTACATTCATTTTTTTCTTAGTACAGCATGTAAAGGTATGTTAGCTAAATAAATAAAGAGGCAATATTATCTCTCTCTCTCTCTCTCTCTCCCTCTTCTTTGCCTGTGTCTTGTTTGTTGCGAGATACGCAGCCGCCAGTTGTGCATGCCACTTACTGCTAGTGTGGGAGAGAATGGCTTCTGCTTCTAATATGGCTCCAAGTCCCCCTGCAAAATGGAGGCATTTACAGCATTACAGTTATTGCATTGAATGTGAATACCATTATCCATAGCTTGAATCCATCCATCCATCCATCCATTTTCCAACCCGCTGAATCCGAACACAGGGTCACGGGGGTCTGCTGGAGCCAATCCCAGCCAACACAGGGCACAAGGCAGGAACCAATCCTGGGCAGGGTGCCAACCCACCGCAGGACACACACACACACACACACACCCACACACCCACACACCAAGCACACACTAGGGCCAATTTAGAATCACCAACCCACCTAACCAGCATGTCTTTGGACTGTGGGAGGAAACCGGAGCACCCGGAGGAAACCCTCGCAGACACGGGGAGAACATGCAAACTCCACGCAGGGAGGACCCGGGAAGCGAACCCAGGTCCCCAGGTCTCCCAACTGCGAGGCAGCAGCGCTACCCACTGCACCACCGTGCCGCCCGCAACTTAAAATGTACATGGAAAAAGAAAAAGTAAAGACAGATGTTGCCTCAAAAATTCTGAGAAATGTACTTGCTGTTGCTGAAGCTATTGCAACAATGTTTTAGGAGCTATATATATATATATATATATATATATATATATATATATATATATATATATATATATATATATATATATATATATATAAACTACTGCGGTGGGTTGGCACCCTGCCCAGGATTGGTTCCTGCCTTGTGCCCTGTGTTGGCTGGGATTGGCTCCGGCAGACCCCCGTAACCCTGTGTTCAGATTCAGCGGGTTGGAAAATGGATATATAAACTAGGGGGCTCCGCCCCCTGCTTGCTTCGCTCGCCCACCCCCGGGTTTGGTTTACCGGCTATACTGTATAATTTAAAGAGATTGTTATTTTCATGGGAATTGTTACATATGCATTATTTTCACTTTTACTTTAAAACTTATGTTAAATCTCTTTCTTGCAGGACATATAATGCTGCTCGCGTTGTGAAGGGGGGGGCTGAATGCACGCTAAGGAATTGCAGTTGGATCATTTGCTGGCGAGCTGCGTTTTCTGCTTGTCGCGCTTTGTGTCAATCATTTCAAAGCCTGTACAGCAGCTGTCATTTTGCCACTTTGTGTTTCTGCCGCTGGTGTTGTGAATGGAGGGGGGTTGGGGGGGGGCTGAACGCACGCTAAGGAGATGCGGTTGGATCATCTGCTGGCTTCCTGCTGCTGGCAAGCTGCATTTTCTGCTTGTCGCTTGTCGTTGTTTTAAGAGCTGTGAGCACATGATGTCTGTCTGCCTAAAGCAATCCAACAACTGCTTGGTTAGATGTCCATGAACTTGTTTTACATGTTGTCTCACTGCCTTGTCTCGCGTGGCGTTAAAGTGTCTCTCACAGGGCGTCAAATTGCAATCCCTTGGCACCAAGTCTCATTTTAAGGTCCCCATGAGACAACAACAACTACAACAACATTTATTTATATAGCACATTTTCATACAAAAAGTAGCTCAAAGTGCTTTACATAATGAAGAGAAGAAAAATAAAAGACAAAATAAGACATTAAAGTAAGACAACATTAGTTAACATAGAAAGGAGTAAGGTCCGATGGCCAGGGTGGACAGAAAAAAAAAAAAAAAAAAAACTCCAGAAGGCTGGAGAAAAAAATAAAATCTGTAGGGGTTCCAGGCCACGAGACCACCCAGTCCCCTCTGGGCATTCTACCTAACATAAATGAAATGGTCCTCTTTGTAGTTCGGGTTTTTCACGGAGTCACTTGATGCCGATGGTCATACAGACTTCTGGCTTTTAATCCATCCATCATTGTTGGAACATCATGGTGCTTTGGGTAGTGCGCCACCACCAACAGGACACCGGAAAAGGAAACAGAAGAGAGAGTAGGGGTTAGTACAGATTTTGAATGAATAGTTATTATAATGAATTGAATATACAGAGTATCAGGAATAAATTACAGTGAAGTTATGGGAAGGCCATGTTAAAATAATGTGTTTTCAGTAGTTTTTTAAAGTGCTCCACTGTATTAGCCTGGCGAATTCCTACTGGCAGGCTATTCCAGATTTTAGGTGCATAACAGCAGAAGGCCGCCTCACCACTTCTTTTAAGTTTTGCTCTTGGAATTCTAAGGAGACACTCAGTTGAGGATCTGAGGTTACGATTTGGAATATAAGGTGTCAGACATTCCGATATATAAGCCGGGGTGAGATTATTTAAAGCTTTATAAACCATAAGCAGAATTTTAAAGTCAATTCTGAATGACACAGGTAACCAGTGTAGTGACATCAAAACTGGAGAAATGTGTTCGGATTTTCTTTTCCTGGTAAGGATTCTAGCAGCTGCATTCTGCACTAGTTGCAAACGATTGATGTCTTTTTTGGGTAGTCCTGAGAGGAGTGCATTACAGTAATCTAGCCGACTGAAAACAAACGCATGAACTAATTTCTCTGCATCTTTCGATGATATAAGAGGTCTAACTTTTGCTATATTTCTTAGGTGAAAAAATGCTGTCCTAGTGATCTGATTAATATGCGATTTAAAATTCAGATTACAATCAACGGTTACCCCTAAGCTTTTTACCTCCGATTTGACTTTTAATCCTAATGCATCCAGTTTATTTCTAATAGCCTCATTGTATCCATTATTGCCAATCACTAAGATTTCGTTTTTTTTCTTTATTTAATTTGAGAAAGTTACTATTCATCCATTCTGAGATACAAGTTAGACATTGTGTTAGCGAATCAAGAGATTTGGGGTCATCAGGTGCTATTGATAAATACAGCTGTGTGTCATCAGCATAGCTGTGGTAGCTCACGTTGTGCCCTGAGATAATCTGACCTAATGGAAACATGTACAGTATATTGAGAAGAGCAGCGGCCCCAGGATAGAGCCTTGTGGAACGCCATATAGGATATTGTGTGTCTTTGAGTTATAATTACCACAACTAACAAAGAATTTTCTCCCTGCCAGGTAGGATTCAAACCAATTTAAGACACTGCCAGAGAGGCCCACCCATTGACTAAGGCGATTCTTAAGAATATTATGATCAATGGTGTCAAATGCGGCACTCAGATCTAAGAGGATGAGAACAGATAAATGGCCTCTGTCTGCATTTACCCGCAAGTCATTTACTACTTTAACGAGTGCAGTTTCTGTGCTGTGATTTGTTCTAAAACCTGACTGAAATTTATCAAGAATAGCATGTTTATTGAGGTGCTCATTTAACTGCATAATGACTGCCTTCTCTAGAATTTTACTTAAGAAATGCAGGTTAGAGATGGGTCTATAATTTTCAAGAGCAGAGGGATCGAGATTATTTTTCTTAAGTAGGGGTTTAACTACCGCAGTCTTAAGACAGTCTGGGAAGACCCCCGTATCTAATGACGAATTTACTATGTCAAGAACATTATCAATAAGCACGCCCGATACTTCTTTGAAAAAAATTTGTTGGTATTGGGTCAAGGGCACAGATGGAAGGTTTCATTTGAGAAATTATTTTATGTAAATCAGGTAAATATATCCTTGTGAAAGACTTTAATTTGTTTATTATGGGGTACTGGGGTTTAGGAGGATCCTTAGTGTTGGGGAGATGTACTATGTTATTTCTAATATCATTAATTTTTTGATTGAAAAATACAGCGATAGCCTCACAGGTTTTACTGGAAGTACTTAGGAGGCATTCCTTTGAGTTACCTGGGTTTAACAGACGATCAATCGTCGAAAATAAGACTCTGGGATTACTAGCATTGTTATTTATAATCTTAGAGAAATAGCAGCGCCTCTCAAGACGGACTGTGTTATTGTATTCTGTTATTTTAACTTTTAATATTTCATAGTCAATAGTTAGTTTAGTTTTCCTCCATTTACGCTCAGCTATACGGCATGTTCTCTTTAAATCAGACACTCTTTGGGTCTTCCATGGTATAACAATGCTAGAAGATTTTTTAACTGTCTTTTCAGGTGCAACTAAGTCAACAGCAGCCCTCACTTTAGTATTAAATCTTTCCACCTTACTATTTACATTCTCCTCGCTATTATAGTTGGCACTATAAACGGACTGATTGGTTAGAATGTTTGAAAGTTTTAAAGCTGCTGAGGAGTCAAAGAAGCGTTTTTTAATAATATGCTTCTCATGAGTGTTTTCTATCATTATTTCTATATTAAAGAGTAGAAGAAAATGGTCTGATAGACCAATATCAATGACCTGCTTTATATCAACTTTTAGTCCTTTAGTAATTACTAAGTCTAACGTATGACCTGCTTTATGTGTAGGCTGATTAACGAGCTGTCTCAAATCAAAAGAGTCCAGGAGGTTCATAAATTCTTTTACTTTTTGGTCACATTGATTATCTATATGAAAATTAAAGTCGCCGACTATTAAGTGTGTCATAGTTCGTAATTAAGATTGACATTAAGTCAGAGAATTCCTCAAAGAAAGACGCGTTGAATTTTGGAGGTCTATACATGGATAATACTAAAATGTGAGAATCTCCCTGAATAATAATGGCGAGATACTCAAAAGACTTGAATTTACCAAAACTGATATTTTTACATTTTAACCTGCTTGAGTAAATGTTTGCTAGCCCTCCACCTCTCTTTCCTTGGCGAGCAGCACGAGTAAAACTGTAATCCGGAGGAGCAGATTCGATTAAAACAGCTGCGCCATCTGAGCTAAGCCACGTTTCACTTAGTGCAATAAAATCTATTTTTTTATCACTAATAAGATCGTTGATAAAAAACGTCTTGTTAGTTAAAGCTCTAATATTTAATAGTGCCATATTCAATGTTTCGGAGGAGCAGAGATGAATACTATGTGCGTTATTGATATATGGAACAGGAATTAAGTTATTTTTATTAGCGCCGCTCTGCGTGTATTTTTTGTTTAATCTATGATCTGTTTTTATAGTTTTAATACATTGTTCATCTAAAGTAGTAACTTTAATTAAATTATTGGTATTTATGCCGTATTGCCTAGATTTTCTATGTGCATTAAGATTGGTTATTACAGTATTTATGTTGTGCACTTTTATGGAAGATTTTATTAAACAATTATGACCAAGCACAGGAGACGCTCTGTGGCCAATCTCTTTCATCTCGCGGGTCTTTAAAGTGTCTTCCGAGAAGACTCCTCTCCCTGTACTCCCTTCCACCAAGATTTTTTTTTATAATAGAGAGATATACATACAGTATATAGTATATATATATATACTAGGGGGCTTTGTCCCCTACTCGCTTCGCTCGCCCACCCCCCAATCCCCCCCTCACCCAGGGGCGCACTTCACGCTTGCCACTTCGCGTCTCTGCCGCTCACGTTGTGAAGTGGGGGGGGGGGGCTGAACACACGCTAAGGAGATGGGGACGGATCAGCTGCTGCTACCGAGCTGCGTGTTCTGCATGTCGCCCTGCGTGTTGATCATTTAAAAGCCTTTACAGAAGCTGCTGCTGTCGTGCTGCGTGATCTGCATGTCACGCTGCGCGACAATCATTTAAAAGCCTGTACAGCAGCTGTCCTATTGTCTCACTTCCTTGTCACGTGGGATGTTAAAATGTCTCTGAGAAATTGTTTGTAAGTAGGATGTGATGTGCAAGTAGTCTCGCGGGACTTCAAAGTGTTTCTCCAAGATGATCGAATAGATAGATATATATATATACAGTATATATATATATATATATATATTTTATATATATATATATATATATATATATATATATATATATATATATATATATATATATATATATATAGGTTTTGTCAATGAATATACAGTTAGGTCCATAAACATTTGGACAGACACAACTTTTTTCTAATTTTGGTTTTGTATATTACCACAATGAATTTTAAATGAAACAGCTCAGATGCAGTTGAAGTGCAGACTTTCAGCTTTAATTCAGGGGTGGTGAACAAAACAATTGCATAAAAATGTGAGGCAACTAAAGCATTTTTTTAACACAATCCCTTCATTTCAGGGGCTCAAAAGTAATTGGACAAATTAAATAACTGGAAATAAAATGTTCATTTCTAATACTTGGTTGAAAACCCTTTGCTGGCAATGACAGCCTGAAGTCTTGAACTCATGGACATCACCAGATGCTGGGTTTCCTCCTTTTTAATGCTCTGCCAGGCCTTTACTGCAGCGGCTTTCAGTTGCTGTTTGTTTGTGGGCCTTTCTGTCCAAAGTTTAGTCTTCAACAAGTGAAATGCTTGCTCAATTGGGTTAAGAACAGGGACCTCATGCATAATGGCGTGCGCAGAACTCACACTATAACATGGCATAAGCACAAAAGCAGGAAAATCCAGATGCAGGAATCTGTACGTACGCAAACTTCCATGTTCTTCCGCTACATAAATCCCGATCAGCGTGAAAAGTAACGCATGTGCACGCGCCTTCTGTCCTGCCCCAACTCCTCCCATAATTACGCCTCTTTGAATATGCAAATCAATATAAATAGCCCTGAAGCTCAGCCTTCTGTGAAAAGATAATGGGAAAAGCACGGGGGAAAATATAAGAATTTCAGCGAATACCAAATGGAGGCAAAGGAAAAACGTACTATTTGTTGGTTTAAACAGTGGTATAATCAACAAAATGAAGTTGATCAAGTGACAGAGTGTCGGAGAAACTCGAAAGCTCAAGTTCACAAAGTCGCACAGCGCCCGAAATAAAAAAGAAATCACATATCAAAGTCGCCGTGAAAAGGCAAGTTGTAGCTCACCGTCTGAGTGTCATATGAAAGCTTATTAGGGTACAGACAAAAAAAATAGGCACACAGTGGGGAAAAAAGCACGAAATGTCAACTTTAATCTCGAAATTTCCACTTTAATCACGTAGTTTATTTTGCCATTAAAGTAAAACATCATAAACTTCATCTTAAAATCGTTTAATTTACTAGTTTCTCAAATCCCATTGTAACTAAAGTAGCACATTAAATGCTTTGTTCTGTATTTGATCTTCTATGTGTGTGAATCACTACCTGCTTCTTAAATGGGCTTTCTTTTTCTCCGACAGGACACAGAATCCATTACTTTCGTGATATTACAGCTCTCTGAATAATTAAAATACAGAGATGTATACGTGATATCTTTTTCATGATGATAGGAGTTAAAGCATGTTATTAAACATGGGAACACGGTGGCGCAGTGCTTGTTCATGTCTCACGCAAGAGGCTTGCTGCACCATGCGCGACCTTCGATGAAATAATTTATTGCAGCAGTACTGTCTCTTTCAAACGTACTAACCTCCAATTCCTGTCCTTACTTTTCTTTCTCCAAATACCCAATCGCCACACAATCAGCTCTGTAATAGACGTGAAGCCATCTGTAAGCTTAAAACGCCGATTCTTCAAAACTTTTAAGGAACATTGAAATATCTTCGTAGTACATGTTTAATTATTCTATCCGTCTATCCTTCCCGTGTCGCATCAGCACGAGCAAGAATACAGCGCAATGCAGGAACAATCCATGAACTAGCTAGCGCTGCGGCACCGTGTCCTCACATGTTTAATTATTAACAATACAGATTATTTAAATGAAGTTAAAGTTTTATCTGTATAATATAATCAACATATTTTGCTGCATTTCATCTTAAAAATGATATCGTCATCATATGTAAATACGCGCTTTATAAAGTGGCGCAGGTTGTGCAATATTATAACTGTTTCCCAAGTTTACAGTGAGGTGATTGTACTTATAAGTCCAAACAGTTCTACAAGGAGCACTTGATGGACTGATTGAGTGCGTTTATAGTTCTTGGGATGAAACTTTTTCTAAACCACGATGTTTGTACAGGAAAGTCTCTGAAACGTTTTGCCGTGGCTCAGGCAGCATCTGCTTCATGCTGTATACCAATAATTCTCTTTCCGATCAGCTGCTGCTGTGATTCCCCACTCAGATACAGTGATATAAATACTCCGAGTGGTGCAGTGAGAGTAATATGGAAAAAGATGATATGCTGTGGCAACCCTTAACGGGAGCAGCTGAAAGAAGAAGAAGATGCATTGAGAGTAACAACGCTAAAGCAGTTATGGTATTTGGAATACTATGGCTATTCCCTGGACCATTATATTGCTGCAGGTTAATTACAATCAGATGCATTACACTAATAAACAATATGCAGTTAGTTTCAGTGTATTTATAAAGCCGCGTCAGGAATGTGGATCTAAGAAACAAAGGGTGACCACACAGGAACAGTAGCACTGCTTTGACGCTGGGTGCTGCCATTCTGCAAAACCGAGCAGAGAAATTGCGTACGCCAGGGCATGAGGTACCGTGGAAAAGTGCGTGGCTTTACGCCAAGTTTAGGTTTTATACATCGCGATTTGAGCGTGGAAACGTTTGTACGCAACACTTCTGTGTGTAGACACCTTTTATACATGAGGCCCCAGGTGACTGTCTTGGCCAATAAAGAAATTTCCGCTTCTTTGCTTTAATAAACTCCTGGGTTGCTTTGGCTGTATGTTTTGGGTCATTGTCCATCTGTATCATGAAACGCCACCCAATCAATTTGATTGCATTTAGCTGGATTTGAGCAGACAGTATGTCTCTGAACACCTCAGAATTCATTCGGCTGCTTCTGTCCTGTGTCACATCATCAATAAACACTAGTGTCCCAGTGTCACTGGCAGCCATGCACGCCCAAGCTAACACACTGCCTCCACCGTGTTTTACAGATGATGTGGTATGCTTTGGATAATGAGCTGTTCCACACCTTCTCCATACTTTTTTCTTGCCATCATTCTGGTAGAGGTTGATCTTGGTTTCATCTGTCCAAAGAATGTTTTTCCAGAACTGTGCTGGTTTTTTTAGATATTCTTTAGCAAAGTCCAATCTAGCCTTTCTATTCTTGAGGCTTATGTGTGGCTTGCACCTTGCAGTGCACCCTCTGTATTAACTTTCATGCAGTCTTCTCTTTATGGTAGACTTGGATATCTATACGCCACCCCTTCGCGAGTGTTGTTCACTTGGTTGGCTGTTGTGAAGAGGTTTCTCTTCACCATGGAAATGATTCTGCAATCATCCACCACTGTTGTCTTCTGTGGACCTCCAGGTTTTTTTGCGTTGCTGAGCTCACCAATGCTTGCTTTCTTTCTCAGGATGTACCAAACTGTAGATTTTGCCACTCGTAATATTGTAGAAATTTCTCAGATGGGTTTTTTCTGTTTTCGCAGCTTAAGGATGGCTTCTGTCACCTACATGGAGAGCTCCTTTGACCGCATGTTGTCTGTTCACAGCAAAACCTTCCACATGCAAGCACCACACCTCAAATCAACTCCAGGCCTTTTATCTGCTTAATTGATAATGACATAATGACGGACTTGCCCACACCTGCCCATGAACTAGCCTTTGAGTCAATTGTCCAATTACTTTTGAGCCCCTGAAATGAAGGGATTGTGTTCAAAAAATGCTTTAGTTGCCTCACATTTTTATGCAATCGTTTTGTTCATCCCACTGAATTAAAGCTGAAAGTCTACACTTCAACTGCATCTGAGTTGTTTCATTTAAAATTCATTGTGGTAATGTACAGAACCAAAATTAGAAAAAATTTGTCTCTGTCCAAATATTTATGGACCTAACTGTAGTTAATGCACTTAAAACATTAAAGTTTTTCTGTAAACTGGACTTGCTGGTGGTAATGTTGCACCTGTATTATTGTTGCTATGTTTGCTGTGGTACATTTGTCACTGAGTACAGTTAATTTTGTTTTGTGTAGATAATACATTTTGGAAACACAATGGGGGTTGGGGGGTGTTTAATTATAAACCCACACCCGAGACCCCCCATTTGACACACCACCCCCTACAAATTCCCTAACTGTGGCCATTGTCCTTGGGCATTCCTTATTTTTGTTTAGGAAAGGAGGAAAACCTAGTTGACTTGGTTGAGGTAAGATGTCATTGTAGTTCCTGGCCTGCTCTGGTGGTTGACTGGAAGGCTTCACACCCTTTTCACTATGGTTCTGACTTCAAATCATGACACTAGGAGAGAGCCACGCTTTAATTTGTGTTTCTTTAAATCAGAGGTGTACTTCAGTGTATTCTCAGTTAAAAATGTTGCACATCATCTCCCTGCTGTGTTCCTTCATGAAACAATAAATCTTTGTCAGTGATATAAGTATGTCATAAAAGTCCTTGTGAGGAAAAGTTAGTATATTTAAAGAAATATTGTATGAAGCATTTTTACCAGAATTCAAAATATCTGTATGCAATAACCATAACATATAATGCTCTTAAACCCATTTAATTTACAGCATTTCTGGGCTGCTGGAGGCAGTTTATACTGGGTGCAAGGCAGGAACTGCCACTGGACAGGGATCAAGTTCATCACAGGGTCCATTCAGGCATGTAGGGCAAGTTTAGAATTGTCAACTAACCTAACAGACATATCTTTGGTATGTAGAAGATGTAGAAGATGTGTGAAAAAAAGCACACATATAGACATGAGGAGAAGGCTCAAACCACAAAGAAGAAAAACTAGGCAAGGTTATGAACCCGGAATGCTGGATCTGTGAAAGAGCAGCATTAACTGTTACATCACCCTAAACAGTATTTTGATGTTTTACTTTAGAGAAAATGACACAGTCTCATACAATCTCTCTCTCTGTCTATTTATGGGTACTTAGGGGTCTTCCTGAGAGACTTATTTACTATACAGTATGTCAAAGTAGCACAAACCTGACTACATTAACAAATTCCCTGCTGTTCATGCTACCAGCCAGTATTTCATCATTTTCTGACATTTAAATACCTGCAATTTAGATAACTAAATATTAATAAATTATCTTTGTAATAAATGATTTTATTCGCATTATAACCTAGTTCTGTAATCATTTTGGCAAACAGTTCAAATTTGAACGCACTAAGTTTTTTCATAACCTGTTTGCTTCTTTGGTCCCCAGTCTACAGGCTTATAAACCAAATTAATTCTTGTATTTGACTTTGCCGCACATCCATTGGTTTCCCTGCTCCTAGAGGAAACTTGTCACTGACATAAGGTGAAATGTTGTCTCTAATAAAGAGACAATTATTTATATTCTTATTAAATAAATTCCAGTTGTCCATAAATCCTTTCTCTTTCCCCTATTGACTGCTCAGTGTTACTTCTCTGGTGTTTGTTCTCCTACATTCTCATCAAGAGTTTGAAAGCAACAACCTTATCTGTTAATTGATTCCTTCTGTCATTTACTACTATTGTGCCTTTTGGGGTACACAGTTATAGCCACAAATACATCTGCAATAATAGTTCTAATATTTGCTTTTCTTCATTTTGCAGATGCAGGAGATGCAGCTTTACTTATTGAAGAAAGACCTGATCATTTACAAACTCTGCTTTATTTAGGTATGTCTTGAAATTTGAATATGTTTATGTGCTTATGTTTCTCTTCGGTTATGTCTTCAGTGTGTTGACTTTATATTAAAAATTATGGTAAAAGGCTATTTAAAAATATATTTACAATTACTTTGATATTAAATTAACTCAAGAATAAAATAATAGTGTGGCATACATATACACATGGAGCCCATCCCAGTAGCATCTAGCATAGGATAGAAACTTATCCTGGATGAGGCTCTAGTCCTACACACAGATGAAAATTTTCCAAGCAAAGTCCTATTTATAAAGCCTCTAGGACAGAAGTGGTCATATGGTTTTATTAATAAGACAAAAAAGTCAAAGCCAACCTTCCCTGCAGAAGAATTGCAAAATAAATAACCAGAATTATATGCAGATCCAGACATCATGATTGATTGAATACAGTGAAAGACAATAAGCAGGAACAATGACACAGAGTTGGGACACTGCATGGTGATGCATGGTGATGGCAAAAAAAGGCAAGTTTGAAAAAATACAAGAATAACATCCAGAGCTGTAAGGTAACAATTTCTCGGACTCGTATCTTTTGATTGAAACCTGGCAGTGGCATTCTAGTTAAATAGGGCCCAGAGGAAGGGATGAGTCCAAGGTTGGCAGAAACAGGGGTTCTGTCAGGGCTCTTTGCACCATGGATTTGCTGGTCTGAGGGCAAAACAATAGGAGAGACATTAAGTGTCTCTCAACTCGGGTGGAATTACTACAAAAACAACAATAATCTATTTATTGGATAGCCCTAAATCACACACGAATGCTTCAATGCGCTTTAACAGGCAGTGTTCATTGATAGACTCCCAACCCTGACTCTGTAAAAAGACAAGAAAAATCTCTAAAAAAAAACAAAAAAAAAAATCCCCTTGTAGCAAAAAAAAATGGAAGAAATCTTGGGAAAGGCAAGCAGGTAGGTTGGGTATGCAATGGGTGTCAAAAAATTAGGTAAACAAAATACAAAAAAATAGAACACAAGTAATCCTCTATCCTCTAGAGGTACATGGTCTATCTATAATCGACACCTCAGACACAATAGTTAAAACTACTCCTCACAATGTGCATTTGCAGAGCCCCACAACATCTCTCAGGGTAAAATGCAAGAATAGATTATACCACTAACTAAATGCAGAACTGTCAAGTATGAGGATACAGGTTTTCTCAAACACATTGAAAACAAAGTAGAAACTAACATAACTGAAAAACAGCAATTTCTGCCCAGCAGTTAATTGTAAAACAATGTCCAGATTGTAGAAAAGCAGTCAGATAAGGCAGTCACAGTCAGAGTCCTGGAGACCTCAGCTAACCAGTCACCTAGTGACTGGCCTAGTGGCCATTCTACAGCTGAGTCAGTACTGGGCTGGCCAAGCACTAATAAGCCCTGAAGTTGTCTCCCATTAATCTGGTCATTTAAATAGCAGAGAGGGTTGTTGATCAGTTTCAGTTGCTTTGGTGTTAATGAAATTAACAACAAGTGCACTAGAGGGGCAACGATGAGATGACCCCCAAAACAGGAATCGTTTAACAGGTGGAGGCCACTGACATTTTTCCCTCCCCATCTTTTCTGACTGTTTTTCACTAGTTTTGCATTTGGGTATGGTCAGTGTCACTACTGGTAGCTTGAGACAATACCTGGACCCTACAGAGCTTGCACACGTAGTCCAACTTCTCCAGGATGACACATCAATACATGACAATGGCAGAAGGTTTGATGTATCTCCCAGCACAGTCTCAAGGGCATGGAGGAGATTCCAGGAAACAGGCAGTTACTCTAGAAGAGCTGGACAGGGCCATAGAAGGTCCTTAACCCATCAGCAGGACCAGTATCTGCTCCTCTGGGCAAGGAGGAACAAGGTGAGCACTGCCAGAGCCCTACAAAATGAAATCCAGCAGGCCTCTGGTGTGACTGTCTCTGACCAAACAATCAGAAACAGACTTCAAATAGGGTGGTCTGAGGGCTTGACGTCCTCTAGTGGGCCCTGTGCTCACTGCCTGGCACCGTGGAGCTCAATTGGCATTTGCCATAGAATACCAGAATTGGCAGATCCATCACTGGCGTCCTGTGCTTTTCAAAGATGAGAGCAGGTTCACCCTGAGCACATGTAACAGACATGAATTATCTGGAGAAGTCGTGGAGAACATTATGCTGCCTGTAACATCGTTTGGCATGACTGGTTTGGTTGTGGATCAGTGATTGTCTCAAGAGGCATAATCATGGAGGGATGCACAGACCTCTACAGGCTAGACATTTCAGGATGAAATCCTTGGAATGATTTCTATGCTGGTGCAGTGGGTCCTGGGTTTTTAGGAAGATGGGGCCCATCCCAGTAGCATTTAGTTTAAGGTAGAAGCTACGTAACACACTACTATACTGTACCGTACTCTGCTATAATATAATGTACTATACCACACAATACCATATTCTATACTGTACTATACTACGCAATACCATATGCTAATGGATCTTATCTGTATCCTATCTGTCCCATCCCATCTTAATTTATCCTTTTATGTACTGTATTATACTTTATTTAGCTTTACAGTGTTACATAAAATAGAAAATACTGTAATAAGTAAAAAACAGTAAAATCATTTACAAATACAGCATTTTAAGAGCATTAATAGATTAAAATGTATTTTTAAACAAAAAGCACATTCAACCTATATTCTTAATTTGCTTTTCCTTTCTTTTTTTTATTCCAATGCAAAGTTGCTGGATGTCATAGTCTTTCCTAGCTGCCAAGGCATTAACCAGTCAAAACTACAATTTCATTTCATCAAAAGGTATACTCTCACACACTGTCTCTGATTCATATTGGTTCATGGTGGACCATGAGGAGAATGTATGCAAATACTACATTGGATATGCCTTATCTTGGAACTGAACCAGCAATTCTGGAGCCATAAGACAGCTATACTAGCCTCATTACCCAATAGGGTGTCCAAAACAATAACAATGACTTATATATACTGTATATATATATATATATATATATATGAATTATGAAGGAATTTTATTGTAACAGTCATGTTCTGTCAAATACTGTGGTAAAGTGGACATATTGGTGTAGTTTAAAGTTGTGAAAGTTAATGTGCCATATGGACTGACACCTAAAAAAAATTTTTAAAGACTAAATTATATATCTATCTTATGTAAATGTGTATTATTTATTTTTTGTATACTTTTTATTCATTATTATTCTGATCTAATTTTATTTATTTTTTGTTAGTAACTACTTCTTTGAAATGTGGAAAAGCAGTTTGAGTTACCTCCTTTGTATGAAAATGTGCTATAGAAATAAATGTTGTTGTTAGACGTAAGGTTTTACAGTCATAGTGCCATAGTAGGGTGTTATATGAATTCCATCACTCCCCCTGTTGCAGTTTTACTAGACCCTCTTGTCTTGTTTTGGATGCTATCCAACTAATTCAATAGCATTTGAAAGTTAAATGAATTAATGATGCTATGGTATGATTGAGAATTGGTGTGTGTTACACAATGACTATGTCTTGCATATACCACTACCTTCTAGATGAAAAAAAAAATATATAAGCACATATCTCACAGAGAAATAACAGTTAAGAACAGTCTTTGGGCATGTTTGTATAGTTATAGTTGTATGATGTCCTGTATATTAGCATTGTCCCTGGCAGGCAGAATTAAAACAGGACTTATCTTTGACTTTCACTGAACCCGCTTCCTAATCTTGACTGCAAAATATATGCTGTGACTGCTAGGGTGCAGTCAGAAAACCAAACAAACTGGGGACATAGGGTTGTATTAAACTTTTCTACTTTAATTTTTTTTTAAACTAGGAATTGGTATTATTCTTCCTATGGTAACCAGAAGAAGTGATTTTCTCACTGCGGTCTTGTACTCCTTGGCTAATTTTAAATCCAAATTAGTTCTGTTGTTTCCATTGGGGATAGTCCTGAGAATTAAACTTCCAGTTTCTCTCTAGTTAGATTAAAGAACTAGCTCTGTGGCATCTAGAGTTCTGAAGTCACTTTTCTGTAGTCTCCTCTATGCTCCCTGAGGGTCAAGTAGGAATAGGTGACACAAAATGTGATAGTATATTTAAAAATGCTGTTTATAATTTTTTTTTCTGAAAAATACTAATTTGGTTGAGCTGTTTTTGTCTTGAAAGAAATATTAAAAATAATCCTAAAGTGTAAAGATGGACCTACTGGGCGGCACATATCATTTGATTATAAAAAATCAATCCCTAAATTATGTCAGTTGCAAATCTTTCTATAACTTTAATGGTTTTAATGTTTTTTTTTAGAAAGATGATTAATGGCTTTATAGAAATTTTATTATATTTTCATTAATTGCATAATTAGTTATATTAGAAGATGTGTTTTACAATTATTAATTTGTGATTTGCTTAAATAATAACTGTTTTCGTATTCATTAAATAATTTTAATATAGTAATTGTAATAAAAAAAACTCCAGGAATTTCTTAAAAATATCATTGCAATTTCAATGGTTTCCGCAAGTCAGTTTTAGCAATAATAGTCAATTATTCATAATAGTATGCTGTACACGTTAAAATCAGAGCATTCCTTTATGTTGGTTTATGAGTTTTGTGCACAGACCACGCAGCACCAATGCTTTTCGATTTGCATTTAAGAAGGTCACTTGTAAAACATTTACCCAAGTAACTGAATAGTTTAATTGCTATTAAAGAGTAACACTATATTTAAATTTTTAGAACTTCTGGTGTATAGATTGTTGATCAAAACCAAGCCATACTGAAATCAGATTTTAGAAAAAATGTGACATATCTTGCTGTCCAACATGCTAAGATTTGGAATGCAATATATGGAATGGAATGCCACTTCTCCTTTAATATAATCTGTTGCACTTACAGCTAGCCAGCACCTTTTAAACATTCAGCATGACAACTATTGGATGTATTGGCTAAGATGATATATAGGTTTTAGGTTGCCATATAGGTTTATGACTGAGACTTTCTCTCATATATTGCATACCCACCAAGCAAGATGATGTCTACAGGACACTTAAAAGACATCTACAGAGTCTCTCTGTGAAATGTCCTGACAGAGCTAGAACTCCATTCATATCCACATCACATAATGCTAATGCCCGATTATTGTCCAATGCGCATTTTTATATTGTTATTTTCATAGTCATCTTGTAAACCCCGGTCCTCTTTGGGTGCAGGTTTTCATTCCAATCAATTCCTCCTATTAATGGGCCCCTTATTTAATTTAATCACACTTGTATTTGTTTACATCATTCTACATTTACTATGTCAATTCAAATTCATAGAATGTTTTATTTATTTATTTTTTAATGTCTCAGATGTTGAGGTTTCCTTTTAACTATTTAACTTATGGTTATGATATTTATACATTTGTTGATAATGATCACATAAGTGGAAATCTAAATGAGGTCACTGTTGATTGGGCTTCCCCATTTTTACTTGTCTGTACTTAAATGTAAGGACTTATCTACTGAAAGCATGAACTATGAGGAAAAAATGAAAAGCATGTCTTTGTGTTGCAAAATCAGCTTTAAAAAATAAGTCCCATTGCCAAATCTGTCACTGAAGAATCAGAGCATAAATCAGCTAAAAAAAAAATCTAAACAGAGAGTTGAGTTTAAGACAACAATGAATGCAAATTATTACAATTAAAGAGCAGACGTGAGATAAATAAAATGTATAACAAAAATATAAAGAAAAATAAAAAGCTAAAAATTTTTTTCCAGTGCTACACTTAACATTTTCAGTGCTTCTTAGACACCTGTAATGTTGGTTTACTTTTTTTCTCTGTTTTGCAATTCCATATTCTCTTGCACAGGCATAGGAAACATCCCTGATCTTCAGAAAGGAGAGACTTACATAAGAATCTGTGAAAATAACAAAAATAAAACTCAATTAAAATTTTTGTAGTCTTTATGCTGCCATTTGGAGCTGTTATAAAGGAAGTACAGATACAAACTATCAGATTATAATAATTCTGACTAAGTTTTATTTCTGCCCTGGTCAAATGGCATTTCTGTGATGATGAATTACAGAATGAATTACGATGATAATCGGTAATTACTACAATATTAAAGATATATGAATGAATACATAAAAAATAGTTAACGTCTATTAAGGTCAGCTTTAGAAAAGGAAGAAAGAAAAACCTAACACAATATTAGTGTTAGCATCAATGTCCAGTAGTGGTTCTCACTGACAATCCTAAGGATGTACTTGTATATCAGGGGATACAGCAAACAATAAAAATAGTTTCTCTGAGTTTTATCTTTATCTTTTGGCATTCTACAGTATATATAGTCACATTTACTGTAAATAGAGTTCAGCATAAGAAAAAGTAACAAATCCACTTAATTTGACCTTTGCTCACTTATTGTGCCAAATACTACCAAATACTATTCAAATGTATCAGTCGCCATGGGCTTTTCTACAAATTTTTCATTGAAGTTCTGCACTGGTAGGTGCATTTAAATATTAAAGACATGACAAACCACATGATATCCAATGTCCATCCATTATCCAACCCGCTATATCCTAACTACAGGGGTCTGCTGGAGCCAATCCCAGCCAACGCAGGAAACAAGCCCTGGGCAGGGCACCAGCCCACCACAGGGCCCACACACACACTAGGATTGCCAATGCACCTAACCTGCATGTCTTTGGACTGTGGGAGGAAACCAGAGTACCCAACACAGACACAGGGAGAACATGGAAACTCCACGCAGGGTGGACCCAGGAAGCGAGCCCGGGTCTCCTAACTGCAAGGCAGCAGCACTACCACTGCGCCACCGTGACACCCAATATCCAATGTCTTTCAGCTAAACCTGTCATTGTACATGGATTTCTGAATTAACTGAACTTCTTGATTTTGCTTAAATGTAAAAAGAATTCACGTTTATCTGGGACATATCATTTATACTTTCTGATTTCTTACAATTCTGGATGGAATTTTTAAAGAAATTATTTAAACATATATGTTGTAGTGTGTTTGCTAGTTCTTTTTATGGTGTAATCAGAAGGAAATTTAAATGGAGTGTGTATTTCTGCAGGGGTGATGTCAACATTTAGCTTCAGCTGCAGTCATGAAATTTTGTAGGAGGTAATATACAGGTCAGTAGTTGACTGCAGCTGAATTTTGAAGTGATTCTGACCTAACAGTCTGGAGTTAGGGTTAAGGGGATTTACTTTATCAGGAGTGACGGCAACATAGCCAAACCCAAACTCATCAACCCCCCACCCCAACCTGTTTGTGTTGCAGCAACAACTGGGGGATAATCTATACGTCAGTAGGTGACAGCAGATGAAATTTTAAGTGATTCTGGCCTTCCAGTCTGGAGTTAAGGCTTGTAATTCAGCAGGGGTAATGTCAACATCCTAAAATCTTGTTGCTGCTACAATCAAATAATGTTTCAAAAAAACTCAATGCAGTAATGTGCAATATATAAATAAATGTGATCTCAGAATTGCTGTTCGCTCACCTAATATTATGATACAATCAATCAATAATAGTTACATATTTACCTTAAGAAACATAAACAAATATATTTTGGCTTTGGTGCACATGGTGGGGGATTGAATTTGGCTGAATCTACCATCAGGGTGACTTAAGTGCACACCTAGTGACCTTACTCACAAAGGAGCTTTAGGATATGGGAGACAAAAAAATGCCTAACAACAGGGAAAATCAAATTTGTTGCTGAAAGTACAGGTGCCAACAGTAATCTGCTATCCAGCACACACCACTACCCCACTTTGGCACTTGCAATTATAAACTTACTAGCAAAATACCCGCGCTTCGCAGCGGAGAAGTAGTGTGTTAAAGAGGTTATGAAAAAGTAAAGGAAACATTTTAAAAATAACGTAACATGATTGTCAATGTAATTGTGTTGTCATTGTTATGAGTGTTGCTGTCATATATATATACATATACACATATACACACACACATATACACACATATACAGATATATTATATATACATATACACATATTTTTTATATATATATTTTTTATATATATATATATATATATATATATATATATATATATATACACACATACATACATACATATACACACATAGATGCACTTACAATAACATAGAAATCAATATAAACAACATTAACATCATTATCATATGAGAATATGAAGTAATATATAAGAAGCACATTTCATATAAATATAAATTATTAAATAGTAAAATCTTCTTCAATAATTTGCTACCGTGGCTTTTCGTTGGTCTGTCCAGGATTTTAAATCACATGTAGCTTGCAAACCGTTTCACGTATTGACTTGAAATGTGGTACACATATAATACGTCACGTCTGCTATCCGCTTTATGGGTGATGAATGTATTACTCTTTTTATGTTTATTTTATTTTAGAATCAACTCCTATCTGCGCACACCAGGGCGGCCGTGGGCAGATGCGTATGGTGTATTCACTCTATGTTATCGTGCATTGCGCTGTCACTGGTATTTTCATAAAAGAATTTGAACAATATATAAGAAGCGTATAAATTATTAAACAGTAAAACATTAACATTTAAGAAGTAAAGTTACATTGAGTACTACTGCAGTGCCTTCGGGTATACCTCATTTTTTCTTTGCCCATTACATGCTTAAATGTATACATTTTTTGGTGTACCTACCCGAGAACACGTGACATATAACCGACCGTGGGAGAAGCATGGATTTTAAACACGCGTTGAGTTCATCTGCTGGTCTCCCTCGTGGAATAACTGGTAATGTTTGAGTAAAATCTACAGCGAGTAAAACGACATTACCTCCTTTTTTTTTTTACGATCTCTGAGATCTTGCTTTTTTCGGTTCAAGGCTTCATAGGCTCTTTTATGTTCAATGTTGTACTTAATAAGTACTAATTATCCCAAACCATCATCTTTGAATGTTGCAAGACTTTCGCCTTGTATGTAGATCGGGGTAATTACATTCATTGCATTCCTAGTCTGAATCACAATCTGATTGTATGGGTGGTTACCTGGCACTGTAGGGTTGCCACCCGTCCTTTAAAATACGGAATCGTGCCGCGTTTGAGATTTGAAATTGCGCGTCCCGTTTTGAATCAATACTGGACGGGATTTATCCCGTATTTTTTTTATCATTTTTTTTTTAAAGCAGCGTCTCATGTAAATCATCCCACACGCATTTTATGAAGATGCCTCCTTTCCTACTTTTGATTGGGTAATACTTGATGTCATCGTTAGTTTGATTGGTGTTTTTAACTGTCCAGTGAGGAGGGTGTGTCTTTTAAGTACAGTCTTTAAAGTGTTGGCACTGAGATGTTGCGTCAGCGCCATAGTTGAAGCCCCTAACGTTGCGGTCAGCAAGTCGGCTAACATCCGCCATGTGCCGTCTTTCAGTTGCGAGAAGCAGATCATAGAATGGTTGAAACTGTTGCCCCTAACGTTGCGCCACGGCGTGTGCTTCGTTTATACCTCGTGTCTTCTCATTAAACTTTTATCTCGCGAATATGTTATTGCAATCCGCAGCGGGAGCGTTTCTATGAACTTAATTTAAACTTACGTTTTACACCGTGCTTTGTTGCCCTTATGAACACGCTTGTATGCTTAACTCGCTCCGTTCTCAATTGTTTAATTAATTTTTTGCTCTTCGCTGTTCGCGGCTCTTCCTCCATTTCCCCCTACTTCGTTCTTTTATTTCGCGAATATGTTATTGCAATCCTTAACGGGAGCGTTTCAATAAACTGATTGAAAATAGTTTTGCATTTACCTTTTTAGTAAAAGGCGAGCTTTTAAGCCTGAGAAATCACCCCGTAAATGCACACGTTTAATTGGACATGTGTTAATATGTATGGTTACACAGTATTAAAAGACAGTGAACAACGTCAGTTACCTTTCTTCCCGCGTTTGATAAAAGGTGAGCTTTTAAGCCTGAGAAATCACCCCGTAAATGCACACGTTTAATTGCACATGTGCTAATATGTATGCTCACACAGTATTAAAAGACAGTCAAAAATTAACGTAACTTACCTTCGTTCCCGCGTGTGACTCGTGCTGTAAATGTCTTCCTTGTTTTTAGTTCACGTGATTACGTAGGAGGCGTGATGACGCGATACGTGACTCCGCCTCCTCCATTACAGTGTATGGACAAAAAATATGTTCCAGTTATGACCATTACGCTTTGAATTTCGAAATGAAACCTGCCTAACTTTTGTAAGTAAGCTGTAAGGAATGAGCCTGCCAAATTTCAGCCTTCCACCTACACGGGAAGTTGGAGAATTAGTGATGAGTGAGTCAGTGAGTCAGTCAGTCAGTGAGGGCTTTGCCTTTTATTATTATAGATTAAATCAGACATAAATAAAAAGCATTTAAATAAAAATATGAATCCTGGTTGGTTGACATGAGTGAAGAATGATCAAAACAGATGTCTCAGAAATCACTCTTCTGAGATTATACATTTGATGTTTTACAGTGTCGTAAAAAGAGACAAACATTCAAATGGATGGATGGTCATTCAAAACAAGCTGCAAATACTGCAGTTGAGACTAATGAGAATAAACTCACAGATAGTCAGGAGAGAGCTGTTGTCTCCATTTCTAGCAGCTTTAACATCAATGTGCAGTCCAATTCCTGTGAACAACCAACAATAACAATATGGCAGACAGCAAGGCAGCTACAGGAGAAAAACTATATAAAGCGAAGCCAAACCAGAAAGAAGGACCTCTTCCTGATCTTTTACTTTATTTGGCCCCAAAAACACTCATATTACCTTTTACCATAAAGTGGCATAAGCCTTTTAAAAATGTTAGATTAATGGTTCTTAATTCAGCAAATTAAAAATTGATTTTCAGGCTTGGCAGATGCGCGTACACTTACAGCCTTGCTACATTTATTGCAATACATAAACAAAAAAGGAAAATTAAATTGATTTGATAAAAGTGAAGATTTGGACCATTTCTTCTTTAATTCCAGTGCCTGATTTATTATTTGCATATGTGATGTTCATAATTTGTGAGTATGTGTGTGTGCCTGGTGGGTTGTATTCTACAGAGGAAGTAAAGTTGGAGTCCTAATGCAGCCTTGATTATACTGTATGATAGGTATTGGGCACTTATTTTGTCCTAGTTAAAAAAATTTCCATACACACAGAAGCACGTGTATCACAGTTCACCGAAGAATTCTGTATACTATAAAGCATCTAAAACACAAATGACCTACTTGTACATATAGACTCGATTAGTGTGTATGTTTAGTTACAGTACAAAAGTAAACACAATGATTTTATTAACTTTCAGAAACCAATTACATTTTCATCTGTACTTGTATTGGCATTTACTTTGATATAAATGAACATTTAAAACACATAATGAATGGATAATGTACTCAGCAAAATACATTTTTAGAAGAATTACTACTCATTAGAACGTTAGAACAGTCTAGACGAGAACAGGGTATTTAGCCCAACAAAGCTCACCAGTCCTATCCACTTAATTCTTCTAAAATAACATCTAGTGTAGTTTTGAAGGTTCCTAAAGTTCTACTACACTACTTGGTCGCTTATTCCAAGTGTCTATGGTTCTCTGTGTAAAGAAAAAGTTCCTAATGTTTGTGCAAAATTTACCATTAACAAGTTTCCAACTATATCCTTGTGTTCTTGATGAACTCATTTTAAAATAACAGTCTCAATCCACTGTGCTAACTCCCTTTGTAATTTTAAACACTTCATGTCTCCTCTTAATCTTCTTCTGCTTAAACTGAAAACGCTTAGCTCTTTTAATTTTTCATTAAAATTGATCCACTGTAGCCCTGGAATCAGCCTAATTGCTCTTCTCTGGACTTTTTGTATACTGGAGACCAAAACTGAGCACACAGTACTCCAGTTGAGGCCTCACCAGTGTGTTATACAACTTGAGCATAACCTTCTTGGACTTGTACTCTACACTTCATTCTATATAACCTAACATTTTGTTAGCCTTTTACTAATTGAATGAAAAGCTGAACTGCATTTGGGTGGTGAGAGAAAGAGATGGTCCAGTTACAATCTCCTTGTCCACTTTCTTTGTAAACATTTTTATTAACTAATGCAGCAAAAATCAAAAGCACAACACTTTTAAACAGCAACAGCACTAAACACAGCCCTGATAGACACATCTGCTTATACTGTATATAGCACAGCTTTTCTGGACAGTCAAGCAATTTAGTTTTTGCAAGTGTGTATCTTTTTTTTGAAAATAGAATAATTTTTGAAGAGAACAGTTAGTGAAGTATTGGAGTACAGTTAAGTACTAAAAGCCCACAATGCAAAGTAAAAATTGAAAATACAAAATAATCATTATCCTTTGTGGATGCCTGTGTGCTGGATGCAGGCAACTCAACAGCGTGCAGAGATGCCTGGTTCCACTAAAACAAAGAGTGAAGTCAGTTAGGAACTGTTGTTGAAATTATCTTCCATATTGGTTAGCTTTTTATTAATTGCTGTTACTTCAATTTTCAGGCATTCAATCCCTGCATCATACTGTTTTAATGATTTTTTTTTATCTGTGTTGTCCTCTCTATTAAGTTTGCTTCACCAAGAAGGTTATGGGATATTCAGTTGCTGAGGTTTACAGAGGGTTGTTAATTATTGTGGTCTGCTGCAAAATTTTGCAATGACTCCAAACATTGCTGTGAAGTTTCAAAGAGAGTCAAAGACATGAATATCAAATGGCTTATGAGGGGAGAATTAGCCATTGTTAGGGGATATGATAATGAGAGTTAACAAATAGTAGAGCTGGTGAGAAACACAGAATGAAAATGGCGAAAACAGAAAAGCATTTGCCATGCTTAATTATCAGGCCTCCTACCCCAGAATGAGAGTGTGCAACTTTGTTAAAACAATTGTTCATTTTAGCTTCCTGATTTAAATTTCTGTATTTAGTGTTTTATCATTATGTCATTACAAAGCACAAGATTCCAGTCAACTGGACACCATGGGAAATTTCTGCTGTTTTTGAATGTGTATCAGCATACATTTTAAATAACAGGAGTAATTCATCTGATTTGTTGTTACAATTTAGGAAAATTAAAATAGTTATTATTAAGCCATTTTCAATAATCACAGGTTGTCTGTATTAATATTTCACTTGCATACAGAAAATAAATGGTAATGGAATTTTATTGTATGGTAATTTAAGCACTGAGTAATTCTTGATAGGAGAAATTACTTTTGCTAAAGCCAATGTAATCTGTTGAAGGAACATTCTGTTAAGTTAGATCTGGTTTGGGAATAAATCCTGTTTTTGTTTTATGCTAGTTAATGTTTCAACACCAAATGTTCCTGCTCTTACCATGAGGTTAGTGAAAATAATAAAAGTAAAGACTTTGTTTTATGTCTTTATTTTGGCAAACAACGTAGTACTCTACCCTGATATCATGATATATTTGGACACTGACTTTTAACCTGAGTAAACTTAGTGCCTATTGTTTGTATTTCCAAACACTTGATGGCTTTTTAAATAATTCCTTAACATTACAGCCAGATTATTCAATAACTTGGAGTACTTTATCTATGTTAATCATTAATGCCTTATTGATATGCATTAACATAGTATGTTTCACAGAATTTGCACTCATGTACAGACACTGAAAAACCTTTGAAAGAAAATATGTAATGTTCTTTTAAATAAATAAGTCTTACAAGGTTGTCTGTGGTCATATTTTATGTTGAAGAGATAAAGTTGGATAAACCAGCTTTATCTCTTTGTTTACACATACTCGTAAAGACCATGGACATAAACAACCCTATTTCTAAATAAAATTAGAAATTTTATTTTTTTAATAAAATTTAAAAAATGTGAGCTAAGTATTTAAAGAAAAATACACACAGTCAGAAATCAAGTTGTTTAGGACTCTAAATTTAAGTCTCATGGCACAGCATACTTGAATATACTGTGGAGCTCGGCCCGGACAGACAGGCAGACATCGTTGGTTCAAACCCACACACGTTTATTTACAATATATTACTATTTACAAGGTGCCAACACAAGCCTTTTCCAAATGCCTTTCTCAGATCTGCCTCCACTCCTCTCCACAAAGACTTCGTCTTCTATACTCCCGACTCCAGCCCTCGAATGGAGGGAGGCGGCCCCTTTTATACACACCCGGACATGCTCCAGGTGCCTCCCGATTAGCTTCTGCCGGCACTCCCCAGTGTGGCGGAAATACCAGCTGCGCACCCGGAAGCACTCCAGGTGTCCCTGGTCCCTGGTCCCCCTGGCACTTTCAGGTGTGGCGGAAGTGCTGAGGGCCAGGGTTCCATAGGCATTGGGGCGCCCCCTGGCGGTGACCATGGGCCCCTATAGGGTTGAGCTTCTAAGGTCTGTTCCCGTGGTCCCCAAAGCCATCAGGGTGGTTGCCCCCTCATGGACTGGAGGGGGCGTAAGCCCTCCTCCGGTCCTCCTGGGCATCCCAGCTGGGTACCACCCCCAGCCACTCGCCACAATACACTGGTCCGATGACAGCTACAACTGCCTGGACTGATGTTACTTTCAATGTGTTCTCTTCAATTTAAATGCTCAGAAAAAACATCTAAAAATATAAATAACTTATTTGGCTTGCCTTTATAACAGTAGCTTGTCAACACAATGGATGTAGGAGCACACCTTATCTTAAAATGTATTCTTTGAATACATCCTTCTGCTTTATTTGAAAATAATGTACGGACATTTATAGCAAAACATGTAATTTGCAAGATGTAACCCTTAAATGGCGGAGTGGTGGCTCTGAGGCTAGGAATCTGCACTGGCAATCGGAAGGTTGCCGGTTTGAATCCTCTAAATGCCAATAGGGACTCTGCTCTGTTGGGCCCTTGAGCAAGGCCCTTAACCTGCAATTGCTGAGCACTTTGAATAGTGGGAAAAGCGCTATATAAATGCAAAGAATTATTATTATTTGACTACTCACATTGACTGCCACCCTCAAAATAATGTGATATACCACTTAGTGAATGTAATTCATCACCCTCCCCATATACAGAAGACCAGTAAACTAGCACAGAATGGGATGAAGGAGTAAAGAGACACATGGGTAGAGGAATGGTCTATCAGAAAATCTGAAGAGGTCAATTTCTTCTTGCCTGAAACAAATTACAGAATTATATGCATTGATAAAATTATGAGCTAGCTTCAATTATGTCATCTTAAGTTTTACATTTTCCTCATAAAGCCATAGTTTTTTCCTAGTAACATATGTTTAAAATCTGCAAACGTTTTATAGCTTTTACTGGTGCTCTCCAAATAGTCAAACTTTAGGAACACATCATTTTCCTCTCCATGGGCCTAATGTATAATGCCTTGAGTAGAATTCAGACTAAACCATGGTGTATGGACAAAATTATAATTGTTTGTATGCACCAAAAAATTTAGATGTGTAAAACTGTACATAAGCAAAGTTGTACGCACTTTCCCTTTATAAATCCCAATCAATGTGAATTTTAACATATACTGTATGCATGTGCCTGCAGCCCCACCCTAACTCCAAGAATTTTGCCTATTTGAATATGCAAATCAATATAAATAGCCTCTTCCATTCAGCGTTTTGTTAAAAGACAATGGCAAAAGCACATGAAAAAAGAACTTCAGCAAATGCGAAATGGAGATCCTTTAATCTCGTAGTTTTTTTTGTCATTAAAGTACGTCATAACCTTCTTAAAATCGATATTTAATTCAGTAGAGTTTCTCAAACCCCATGGTATCTAAAGTAGCATGTTAAATGCTTCATATTTTAATCACTATGTGCTTCTTAAATGGGCTTTCTCTTAGGCCGACAAGAACACACAGGAAGTGATCGCCACACAGGATACATTTCATTCATGATGTTAATACATTTTAGAATGCTAAGATATATATTTGATATCATTTTCGTGTTGAAATGCATTATTAAACATGTGGGGGGCATGGAGGCACAGCGTTGCTGCTTTGCAGGAAGGAGGCACAGCGTTGCTGCTTTGCTGGAAGGGGGTCACATCCTGGTTGAGTTTCCTCTTCATGCTTCGGTTTCCTTCCAAAGGCAGGCAGATTATGGGATTTGGTGAAGCTAAATTGATGATACTAGTGCATGTGTTTGCTCGTATTCACCTTGTGATGAATTGGTGCCCAATCCAGGGATTGTTGATGCTTGCTGGGATGGGTGCGACCCTGGATGAAATAATTAAATACGTATGGCAAATATTTTTCAATGCTCCTTAAAATTTCTGAACACTCAGTGTTCTGAGTTTATAGCTAGTTTTACTATCATAAAGACATTTATTGTGTGGTGATTGGTTATGTGGGGAAAGAAATCAAAAGGATAGGAACTGGGGTTTGGTATGTTTGATAAAAACAGCATGGCTGCAATAGAGAAAGCCTTCTCAGAAGAATATCCATTGAATTCTGTGTCTGTGTCCCCGACCACCAGTTCACAAACCCAACATTTACACATTATTTTAATTAAACCAGTGGAATATGCATTCATACATCCAGAGTCTTGTAGCCTCATCACAACTGCCATGAGCTACTTTTGCAATCACTTTTTAGAGATATTGTGGCAAGGTGTCCTGAGAATTTAATGGATGGTCTTCTGGATGGTCTTTCTTTATTGCAGCAGTGATGTCTCTGTCAAATGTACCCCCCCAAATTCCCATCCTTCTATTTTCTTTCTCCAATTGCCACACAATAAGTATCTGTAATAAATGCAAAGCTAGCTGTAAGCTTAGAACACCAATTCTTCAAAACTTTTAAGGAACACTGAAAAATCCTTGCTGTACATGTTTAATTATTCCATCCATCCATTCAGGGTCACACCAGTCTGGCAAGCATTGAGCATGAGGCAAGAACAATCCCAGAATGTTGAGGAAACCTCAACCTCAATGTCTTCTAACAGCGCTAAAGCTGTCATGATAGTTGGAATAGCTTGGCCATTCCGGACACCATTATATTGTTACTGTTGTAGTCAAGTCCCTTAAATTTGTAAACAATATGCAAATAATTTCAGTGTATTTGATAAAGCCCACGTCATGGATACCAATCTAAAAAAGGAATTGTTACAGAAACAGTAGCACTGCTTTGATGCTGGATGCCACCAGTTTACAAACCAAGCAGAAACATGTGTATGAATGGTCTGAGGCTTCCATAAAAATGTGCATGACTTTATGCCAAGTTTAGTTTCTATACTACTCAATGTGAGTGTGGAAACAGGTATATGCAACATTTTTGTGCATACGCACCATTTACACATGATGTCCCAAGAGATTAATGTCTGTCACTGATTACATATTGTAAGATGGAAGTGATGATAAAGCACTTCATTAAATAATGCTCTTTTTTCATTGGAGACTGAGTGGTATAATGTAGAAAAACTTACAGAAATGCTACTTCAGGTGCAGAATCCTTTCCATAAATAAGGCTATAATGGAGCACCTACTGTACATCAGATGCTTTAAATGTAGGAACCCCCTGTTATATAATATTGTAACATCCTACTCATGAAGAAATAACTAATATGCAGACACTGCTTGGTGATTAAAGAATCCTTACTGGACTATTTATGTGAACTTTGGCTTATCAGGGCCTACCCAAGCTCCTGCAGTTGTGCTTATGGAGACACCAGCCTTTGCTATTGCTCCCACTGGCATGCCATCGATGATGCCTGTCTGATCTGCAGAGGATGTCTTGGTCTGTGTTGCTTCTACTCAGCACCTGTACAGCTCCTGTTCCCTTGCAGCACATTCACTGATTTAAGATAAACACAGATTTCTGTGGATAGTGAAGATGTCCAAAGAATGACCAGCCAACGCCTTAACACCTCTTTAAGGCAGTAATTCAAAATGAAGTTATGTGCATCATTTCTGTCAGCAGAGGATTTTTTTCTTGAAAAAAGGAAAATATATGATCCTTTATGAAATGTAGCAATCTCTGAAGGAGAACTGTGCTAAAACCAGGATCCAATGAATGTACTTTAATTTTAAATAGCAAGAATGACATTAATGTAAAATGTTCTTCCAGTACAACAAATACTGTATGGGCATTTAATATATCTAATGAATGAGAGCAACCTCATCAATCACCCATATTTTTTTTGTTTTATGAAATTCACATTGACAAACAAATGCTAAATGTTATATAACTTTGTAACTTTAGTTCTGGTTTATGAGGCACTAAAATAACAGTAAGTGATTTAAGCTTCTGTTGCAATTTATAAGAACTCTTTTAAAATTTTCTAAACACTTTTAAATTGCTTTGTTGGTGCAGAATTCTTTAAAGTAAAAATGTAAGCTTATTTCTTAAGTTGATCTCATATGCATTTACAATCTCATTCTTATCTCAGAAGAAGAATAAGAGAAATCAATATTTTTGATTTAACCACACATTATGAATGACTCACATAGCCTCAAAGCTTAGCCAGTACATCTTCAGTTTTCCTTTTATTAATTAAATCCTGTTTTAGCAGCATCTGGTACAAGGCAGGAACCGGCAGTGAACAGGGTTGCAGTCTATCTCAGTGCCTACACAGCCACAAAGGAACAATGTGGAATAAATAATTAACCTAAAATTGGATATATTTGGGGATGCTGAGGAAAACAGAGTACCCAAAGGAAACCCTACGCAGACAAGTGGAGAACGTGCCAAATCCACATGGACAAAGATTGAGTATAAGATTTGAGCTTAGGATGTTGCAACTGGGAAAGCAGAGCCAATCACTGTACCACCATACTGCCCTTTAAAGAAGCTCTGTTTGCAAAATGAAATGTGAGGTTTGCATGTGCTCAGAATTACAAATGGACTAAGGTAATTATGAAAAAGAAATGAAAGGTTAAGTTCCCATTTAAATTAAGCATGTTCAAAAATACATTTGTATTTGAATTATTATAAAAGATTAATAAGATATTTAAGACCCATTGTTGATCCAATTACTGCTTTAACTAAGAAAACCTACTGACCTTTTGAGTGATCAAATAAAATTAATTAATTAATTTACATTAAGTATTACATCATTAATAAGTTAATATACAATGGCCCAGTTATTAATATACTGCATTTAGACTTTTCTGTTATTCTTTTAAGGGTTTTTGGGAGCTATTTTACAAGGAAAAACTGGCAAAAGAACCAAAGCCAGATTGGGAAGTGTCAATGTTTCCCTTAGAATGCAGCAGTGTCATAAAGATGTTGGAATCAGAGAGAGTATACTACAATAAGCCACAGAAAACTCTCTTGTATGGTGAAATTAAGCTGTTGAATGCTATGTGACTTAATAAAATGGAGAAATTAAAGGGTGAGGTTCATTCTTTTAGATTTTTCAGAGTGTTTGAGTTCAGGATTGCTTTTATATCCTTGTTCAAAAAATGTAAAAACCTGGTGGTCTTGAGGAATAATTTGACTGCAGTCCAATAAAAACCTGTTCTACTCCAGGTTGCAATAATTTATCTTTCCCTCAAGAATTCAGTATCTAAAGATTTCCATATAACAATAACCTCAAATTTTGTTAATTGTTCCTTTGGTTTTCTTAATCAGAAATTTTGTCGGTCTTATTGGTGGTCATTCTGCTGTTAGAATTTTCATAAAGTAGTTATTAATTATTTTAAGGTTTTAAGTGTGAGCATTTTACTTAGCCTATGAATGTAACATTTTTAACATTTGCTGTATATCCATATCATGGTCTCCATGAGGCCTTGACCCTGGCCCCAGTCCTTGTCACTTTTTTGTTACATCCCTATTCCCTTTACTCATGTTGTTAAATACAGATGAGTCTTGAGTTATGGTGGTTTTGATATACAGCAAAATAAACACAGGATATATGTAGAGTAATATACTAATGGAGGAAAAATGACTGAAACACTATTTCAAACATCTCAACCAGGGTATGGCTTTCTTTTATTTAATCACATTTAGTTTATATACACATCTGCACCACTGTGCACCCTTTTTTTTAGAACATCAAAATCGTGTGACTATCAAACAAAGACATATCTTGCAATCGAGAGCATTTTACAGTCATATTAACAGTTATTCTTGTTAGGTTTGACTTTCCTTGTTTTGACTATTTGCTTGCGTTTTAGATATTTTTTCACTTGGCTCCCTTAGATTCAAAGTGTCTGACTCTGACGACTTAAACCTCACAATTAATTAGAATATCTAGTCGATGAGTTCTTGTCTTGAGCTTTGTTCTACATTAAGGTTTATGTAGTTTGGATTTAATTTAGACTTAAGATTATTTCCTCTGAAAGAATTATTATTAAAGTTTCTTTTAAATTTCACTTTAGAAGTAAGTGATTGGTATAGGAGGGATCATAAGAGGTTGTTGCTTTGACTTATTTTGTTGCTCATAATCATATTTCATGAACTCTAGACCTGACCAATACAGATATATGTATCACTTGCTTGAAATCATTAATAAGATTTAGAAAAGAAATTTTAAAGATGGACCTAACTTTTAGTCTACCTTAGTGTATCTTATCTATCTGGGATATTTTGTTGTACTTAGACACATCTCTGAATTCAGTCAGATACACCTTAGTGTCACATTGACTGCTGTGACAATAAATCTAAAGGACGGACCAACTCAGAGACCTCAGTGCGAAGTGTGGATCATTTGTGGCATTAAAGAACATGTCTATTAGTAAAACAGGTATACAACAACAAATGAGTTTTTCTGTAGTATATCCATGCTATCCTGTCAAAGACAAAAATTTGAGTTAAATTTCAGGAACCAGAAATAAAGAAAGTCAATTAATGTAACAGACACTCAAGCACAAGTCAAAACATCAGTTAGTGTTGTGGGAATATTAAGCCTATCCTCAAAAAAAAATATTAAATTTTCCTTTGTACCTTTCTTATTAATTTGATTTATATTTTAAACATATTGCATGCTTCACAACACTAAAGAGAAAAAGCACATCCTTCATATTACAGCACATATATGAATTAAGTGCTGAATCGTGCATGCATGCTTATATTGTAAATCACTTGTAACTGCTCTATATCTCTCTATTATATAAATAAATCCTGGGTGCCAAGAGATTTAACCACGCCCAGGGCCGGAAATAAAAGATAAAGAGTAGATGACAAACTAGAACGTCGTAAAGAGGTTCAAAAACGTTGGCGTGATACACATGCAGAGCAGGTTAGAGATAATGAATGTACTAAAATTTGAAAGTCTCAAAAAATGATAGTAAAGATTACATTAGCGCAAACAAACAGAAATTATTACTCAGTGAAATAACGGAACAGCGAAAAGGGACCGAATATATTGTTTGGAATTAAACTTTAAGTTGGAGACTTGTAGATCGTCTAATTCGTGTTGCCATCAGGGAAAAGTAGTATTTCTTCCCAATGAAGAGGCGTATCCGCGAGAATTAAAAGATTTGCTGTTTGGTGAAAGTGAAATCCACATATGTGAGCGGCAGAGACGCGAAGTGGCTGGCGCGTAGTGCAGGCCGGTGGGGTTGGTGAGCAAAGCAAGCAGGGGGTGAAGCCCCCTAGTTTTTTCAGATGGAAATGTATGTAACAAATAGTTCTTTTTCTTGTGTTTTTCAAATAACAATTCTTTCACTAAAAGAAATAAATAAAAAGTAAAATATTATTAGAAGAATGAGTTTGAATTGTTACTTGTATATAGGCAACAAAGTAGTTTTTTGATAAAGACATAAAGTGAAATGTTTAGTATGGTCTGATAGGAGTGGTCCTGCATAACATCTCTTTTCACACCAAGAATAACATTCAAGAGGCCAAAAAGCATTACAAAATTCTACTTTAAGAAATGAATAATGGACATGAGAGTTTCTAGGCCTACCTAAATGGCTGCTGATCTCTTTCTATTGAGTAGATTTGCTTCTACACTTGCTCATTGACTCTCTTATCAAAACCAACTCTCCTTCTTGCCTTCTGTCTCTCTCTATCGCTCTCTCTCTTTCACTCTATTGATTTTTCTTACTCTATTTGCGCTCCCTTCCTCTCCACAGTAAGGCCCCCCCAAAATCTCTTTGCCCTACCCTTGAGTCAAAATAACTCTGGCTGTGTGACAACTTTAACTCCTCACATCTCAGTCATTTCCAGCCATGCCCTGTAACCCCTTCACATGTCAAAGACTGATGTAATATGCAACAAGGAAGTCCCTCAGCTGCCTATTCTGATCTTATATGTGTCCTCTAGCAGTTGAGAATACTGGTCCTGTGGTAGTCCTTCTCATGCTCAGCCTTCAATGAGGAACCTGACCCTTTCTTTGCCAGGTAGTAACCATGTGCTGCTACCTGCAAGCTATGTCCTGCAATCTCATGCTATCCTTCCTTAATAGTGTCTCTCTTCTGAATGTCTTGGTTAAAGTACAATGTAGAGTTCATATATGACTAAATGCTCACCAGGCCTCTCACCAGTAGTTTAAGTTTTTGTCAGTAGCAGGCAGCACTGACTTATTTGTGCAATCTTGGTAAGTAATCAGAAGGAATTGCATTAAACTATATTGCAAAACATATTGTTACTGCTAATTTTAACAATTAGGGCAAATTTTTAATTGCAATGGCACAAGCAATTCTAAATTCACATTTCACAGAAAATGCGGATATAACAATAGTTTTTAAACACATTTCATGCATGAACAGTTTTCTGTAATTCACATTGAAGAAAGAAGATTACAAACTGAAAGATGTGAAAATCTAGTCAGTACGAAAGCATAAGCACCCTTTGAGTTTCTTTTCTTCCCGCTGAATTGCATATTGCATAATACAACATTAATTCACTTAATTAATTAATAAAGTAACCTTCCATAGTCATAAAAAAATAAATACAGGATAAATAATGAATTATTAATTATTAATAATAAATCTGTTTTAATGTGTTCCATTTCAGTATCACGTATCATCCTATTGATGTTTTGTGTATGATTCATTCTTCATCACGGTACTATATGTGGTGGATTAAAAGGAATGTAAAATTAAAGCCTTTTTTACATATAATCAGTTTTGCCTCATCATTTTTAAATATAGTTGAAATGTGCAGCAGAACAGAGAATAAACTTATCCAAATTGCATTATTTGTAAGAATTTGTTATTAGAATGGTTCACATGAAGCCTGACTGATTCTCCCTTGGTTCTTTTCTAGCTTTTTCCTATTTAATTTGTTTAATTCACACAATACACAATTCATTACAGAAATCGAATTAAATGACTGATGTAAGACACGCTTTATTTTCGTATAGTGTAAAATATAAAATTTGAAATTAATATGGTCATTTCACAATTGTGACATGCAGTCTTCTGCTTCAGACTCTGGCGTTGTTAAAGGAAACTTAGTCCTGTAATTGTCATCATGAGGAACCAAATTCTATCTTGATAGCAAAGGGAATAAGTTAGGGACCATGTCTTCATGGGATTCTTGTCCACTACAAGACATACGTCCACTGCACGAAACACCCATGTATACCCCCACCTAGAGAAAAACACACTTAAACACAGAGACAAAATCCAAATTTCACGCAAACATTGACCCAGCTTGGATTTCAATTTAGTGTATTTGAGTTTTAAGGCCACAGTGTTACTTGTCACTAAATCAACCATAGATACCCTTTGTTTTCTGTCCAGTTTTAACATGATAAGTTTTTTTCACATCTAACGGTACCAATCACTAGCTGCTTCTGTTACTAGAACTATCAAAGTTTGACATTTTATCTCTTAACACTGCATTTATACTATTCTTTCACATTCTTGAATATGATCTATCTGTCCATTCAATTTCTGAGATCAGAATCTATCAGGCAGATACTATGTGAATACAAGGCAGAAAATATAATGCCAACTTGAAAATGTTGCCTTATTTGTCAAATGCCTTCTGAATCTGCACTGTGGCACACCTTCAACTTCTTTCAAAGGTTACACAGCCATTGCCCAAGGTAATTTTCTACCTTTTTACTAAACTACACTATGCATAGCTAGGCAGATGGAGCCTCCACACCAATAAACTGGGTCAGTTAATACAAGTGCAGTCGAAAATTGCTCCCACTTCTCACCAGTTTCAGATTATCACTCGAATAGAGAAAGTTCTACAAGAGCAGTTTCATTCTCTTCTAATTAATATGTATTTCATTTTTTTAGGATGTAACTTTGACGGAACAAAAGATGCTGTTAAAAGGAGACCCAATGAAGACTGGTATGTAAAAGAACAACCACCATACAAAAGAATGAAAACAGAAATTCACAGCCGACCAAGGAGAAGAAAACGTTATAGGGTAAGAAGACATTTTTGTGATCTAAAGAAATGTATTGAAATGTATAAATTTGTTGAAAATACTGTATATATATTTATACACAAATATAGTGGCGTTATATAAATATATATTGTAACATGTGAGTCCCTGTCTTGCACCCCAAAACACGAGACTGAGTCTCAGTACTTTAGCAATACCAGCTTTATTCAGTCTGAAACAGGAACAGCACGGTTATTTATTGTAGCGGGATCTACCACTCTCTTATATACAGACACAGCAATCAGGCAGGGTCGTGTCCAAGTTTTACTGTTCCCTGCATTTATAATATTCCTTGCGTCACCCATCGACGACATGATCGGTTCAGATTTGTTTTCCTGGCAAGCCGCTACAGTGCTGGAAGTCTGCGGTTGCCCCGGCAACGGATATGCTGTCTTCCAGAGACGCAACGATCATGCTTCAGGACACTCTTCGGTGTGTCGTCCCGTTGGGGGTTAGTCCCAAAAGAGTTTAGAAACCTTACTATATATATATAGTAAGCCCCCTTGGCTCCTTTGGCGTCCAACCCCCCGACGCCTTCAGCGCCCAACCCCCAGTTGCAGCCAGTCTGCCACTCATGTTATGAAGAGGGGGGCTGAACTCTCGCCAACCCCGCCACGTGGTTGCTCCTCCAGAACCCCCTCTTAAACAGTGATACAATGGAAAACTGTTTTCTTTTTTAACTCCTCTTTGCTCGATCAGCTGCTGGCTTTCAGCTACTGCCGTGCTGCATGATCTGCATCTCGCACGGCTCTTTGAACATTTAAAAGCCTGTACAGCAGCTGTCCTACTCTTTGTCTTTTATTTTCAGCCCTGGGCGTGGTTAAATCTCTTGGCACTCTTGGTTAAGTCTCATCTTGCGGGATGTAAGTTCTTGGTATTTTTTAGTTTATAATTTAAAAACGGAATTAGAATCTGAAAATCTAACAACATCACATTTAAGTTCGATAAATTCTGAAAAGAGTGATACCAAACATATATATGTAGGTTTTAAAATAAGCCAGATTTAAAGCGTAGCAAAAAATGTGACATAAAAACATCACATAACATCGTTGCACAAAATAGTTGCACTTTTAGGCTTAGGATTTTATATATATAGAGTAGATATCTCTCTATTATAAAAAAAATCCTGGAGAGAAACAGTAGGGTGTCGAGATGTGATCTTCACGTTAAGATCACGGAAGACAGTTAAAAGACCCGTGAGGACCTTAAACATGAGACATTTTGCCAAGAGATTGACCCAGAACCGTCTCGCGATGACGTAGAACATGAGATTCTTGCAAGACATGCCCTACTTACAATCAATATCAAATAAAACAATGGGGAAGCAAAACTTTGAGTCTTGTGAAGGATTTGAGCACACACAGATCCAGGGTCTCAGCGCATATAAAGCATATAAGGACAATACGTTATAAATGAAACGTCGACGACTAAGCGAAGACGAATGCAGTGTGGAGAAAAGAGACTCCAAAGCGTTGGAGAGAAAAAAGAGCAAAAAAGAAAAAATAATCTAGGTGCAAATTCAGAAAATAAGGAAAGTAATTATCAGCCCGTAACAAGTGGAATTGAAACAATGCACATCCAATCAGGCTCAGAATTAAAAGACAGAGTAAAAGACAAAGTAGAACTTCATAAACACGTTCACAAACGTTGGCGCTATACACATGCAGAGCAGATTATGAAAGCAGTGGAATGCGAAAGGCTCAAAAAAAAACAACATACGCAATACAAATGTGGAGAACGTTAAAGAATATGAAAGTAGGAAAATTAGACAGTATAAAAAAAAGAAAGTAAAGATCACAGTAGCACAAAAAAATAGAAATTATTAATCGGAGAAATAACTAAAAGGTGCATAGAGATCGAATATATGGACACAGGTGATATGTCAGAAGTATGTAAATATTATAAGGCTTTGCAGTTTAAGTCAGAGAATTTCAAAAACGTGTTTTACCTCACAGCCATTTATTGGTTACTTTGCAAAAAAAATTATTAACTGCTGATGATGTCAATCACTTTGTCTGTGCTGAAATTCCAAACAGAGAAACCTATCCTGAATTATGGTACAAAGTCATTAAATACATGTCTCATGGACCTCATTAAAAAGATTCAGCACATTGGGACTCAAGAGATTCCAAATATTGTTTTTACATAAGTTCTGAAATAAAAGTGAAACTAATGAAATAGCAACAATTCAAAGAAAAAAAAATCTTAGTGTGTATCCGGAAAACCAAACACAGGGGTTGGTGAGCGATGCGAGCTGGGGGCGAAGCCCCCTAGTATATATAAAATATACTGTATATACAAAGTTTACTGACTGACCCTGCATTATTTCCTGCTTAGTTAAACAGTTCAGACTTAGCTGGGTGATGCATCTAAGAAAGGACACATCGATATATCAATACTTGGAGGTGAAAAGTAATCCCTACAATAAAAATACTAAATACCCCAAAATCTTAAAACACTTTGACTGATTTGATTAAAATTTGATGACATTATAGAAAAATAAAATTAGCCAACATGTGCTTTTTTTATTTGATTTGATTTTTTGATATACTTTATTTGTTGAAATTTTCAATAATAATGCTGTAGCAAGTAATCAATTTTAAGGCACCTCATCTTCTTTTGCACTCAGTGCAGGCAGACTGCCACTTGAATGTTGCCAGCACAACAGCGCAACACGGCATTAGTATGGACAGATGAGTGAATAAGCGAAGGTATTTTGACAAAGGAAGAAGAGCAACATGATATGTGTCATGAGCTCTGAAGTGGAAAAAGAAACATACTGTATACCAAAGCTGAAGTAAGATGTGGTTACACACTTGATGTGCCACATACATATGGAATCCAGCTGACAGGGAAGGAGAAAGAAATACAGCAGGAGTGGGATTACTCACTCTCAATACAAGGTGTAACCAACAGTGCTAGTACAGCTCAGAAGAGAAAGAGGCCAATCAACCTATTAGGTGACATAGGCAAGTCCTGTGGATGTGACTAACACCAAGACTTAGCTCCTCTCTTGATTTATTATACCCTAAAGTACTTGTGCAAACCCCACCCACCCTCCAGGTTTGCACATTGGGAACACTGCTGTCAAAACTCCCATTTAAGGGTGTGATGTTTATACCTTTGTTCAGGGTACCAAAATGGTAGCACCTACATGTAGCTCACGATAATATTTCTTTTCTATATAAGGTACCATTTGTGACTTAATTAATTTTTCACAGTTCATACACTAAATACTGAAAAACTGTGTGCTGTGTACTGAACAAAATACACTATTTGTTGTGTTACTAGATAGTTTACAAACTTTATATACTTTGCCAGTGTTTTGTTCCTCATATTGTGATAATACATACAACGTATGTTGATATTTTGTCTCATATGCTATATACAAACGCTAATTTGTCTGTACCATACTTGTAACAATGGAAAATATCGAGAAGGTTGTGAATTTGTGTATTTTATGAGGTACACCTCCTGCCTGCTGAACAGCATCATGCTATGACCATTACTCCAATTCACACTTCTGTGTGATGTAGTACTGAAAATCTCATGTCAAATGTTATTCTCATAACACAAAAAAATCTATTTTTTGATATTTTACAGCTAGATTCCATTAAACATATATTGATAATCCATTGCTTTTTTAACGTATACTGTAATTCCATTCTCAAAACTGCAATCCAATTCCTTGCCTTCTGGCTATAGGAGATGTATGTGGTGAGTGCATTTCAGTATGCCATGTACAGTATATATAATATAAGCATTAAAATAATTAATTGCAGTCTGTAAACGTAATTTCTTTTCATTGAGTTATAAGTTAAAAACAGTTAAAACATGATTCAGTGTTAACAACTTTATTGTTTGGCTATAGCTATGGCAAAAACGTTTGAACATACAACTGATAAAGAACATGAAAAGTAATGCTTGATGGAATGTAAGCAAATGAAAATTGTTAACATGTAGTAATAATAATAATAATAATAACTGTTGTCTTAGGAAATTTCCCAGGTGAAGCTGTGTAAAACAGCTAGTATAACATATATGCCTGGTTATTATATGGAATTTTGTTTTCTCGCCATAAATTCATGGTAGGAAGAAACTTTGTATTTTCACCCTGAAATTATAACACAATATTTTTACAAAACACAAACAAAATCTTTGTACTGAGTATGTGCATTAAACAGGCTAGGAAAAGAAGATGAACTAATCCATAAAGAAAGAAATATGAATAAGTACCAAATACTCATGTAATATATTATACCCAATATTGAAAACATAATTAGTAGAATATTTTTAATTTTACTAAAAGTAAAAGATACATTTTAATTGTATTCATTTATGAAGTACAATTTGGAACCAATCATGCATGGAGCATCAATAACATACAGTATATGATATATGGAGAGAATATTTATAGACATTATTTTATATAAACACATTTGGTTGTTACTGCTGTCATTTGTTAATTTCTTAAAAAATAATGATGTTTAATTAGCTAGCAAAGAATCAGAAATCTGTAGGTTTTTTTTGGTGGAATGATTATGGTGTGAATTGGGTCTCTCACAGATAATGCTAAAGTTTCCTATCTATTTAAGACTCATTTCAAGGCGTAGAGAGTTAATTTGTTCAAACTAGCCATGCTGTCTAGTGACACCATAGGGTAGCAAAAATAAAAACAAAAGGGATCAAAAATAAAATGGTATTTTTTCACTGTTTTTTTGGTTCCTGAAACAACCCAGAAAATTCTGCTGTTCAGTTGTTTCTTAATCCATATTCATGATCAATGCTAAAAAGAATGCCATTCCTTCAATGATGTATTGCTGGCTTTGTAGTCACCTACTGGTTTTTATTGCCATGATGGAATTGTTGGCAATACAGGTGTTTTGTTTTGCATTCTTTTCTTTAGATTTTTCTATTTTTTTTCTTTTATTTGTATTGTATTTGAGGAATTCCACAAACACCAGTCTAATGTCTTGCATATAAATAAATGCCTTGTCTGGGCAATAAATTGGCAATGTTTGGAATTCCAGTGTAAGATAATCAAAAGGGCTGTGACTTAGCTCCCATGGAGAACAGCATGGAGCTCAAAATCTAACTTAAGAAATTATAAAGTTAAATGGACAACTGCCTTAAAGAGTCCAACTTGAGTGAGGTTGCTGTGACCATATCTGAGGGACATTATGTAGAACATCCTCCTCCACCTTCTTCCAATTGTAAATTTAAAAATTCTAAAGTTAAACAGTGCATATAGAGAAGGGCATGGTGCCTCATTCATTCATTTTTTACTGGAGTGAACATTCTGACCAAGGACTATCTATGATGTAACTTTTACCTTTTTTGTATATGTATGCATGGGGGTGTCTATGGTGATGATTATACAGTGCCAATAAAACATATTCACCCTCTTGAAAGTTTTCATATTTTATTATTATGAAACATTTAAATTAACAGTGAATTTAATTTGCCTTTTTTGACACCGATCAACAAAATGACATACCTAAATCATCACTGGTGCAGCAATTTGGATTTGCAAGTCACAATATTAGTTAAATAGAGATCACTGGTCTGTAGTCAAGGATATCCAGTTGATTGTACTGTAATATAAATGCACTTGTCATGAGTATCATGGCATAACCTAACCAAAAAGTTGATTGAACAGCACACATAAGAGGATGGAGACTGGAAAATCTCCAAGACACTGAGTATCCATTAGTGTCCAATTAATTCAGTCAATAACAATCAAAAGAGAGTGGCTCACCTGTAAATCTGTCTAGAGCAGATCACCCACAAAAACAAAGTGATCTTGAAATAAGACGACTAGTGATGTAGGCCACCAAGGGACCTATGAGAAGGAGCTACAGTGACTGAGATTGGAAAGATTATGTGGACAATAAGTGTTGCCCATGTGTTTTTCCAGTTGTAGCTTTATAGAAGAGTGGCTAAGAGAAAGCCACTGTACAGACTAAACACCATCTTCGGCATAAGCCAAACAGTGCACATTATCTAAAACACACCATCCTCAATGTGAAGCATGGTGGTGGCACCATTATTCTGTGGAGATGCTTCTCAGGGGGTTGAAGGTTGTAGGTAAAATGAATGAAGCAAAATAAAGGAATATTCTAGAGAAAAATCTGATGCAGTCTACAAGAAACCTATGCCTTGGGAAAAGATTTATCTTCCAGCAAGACAACGACCACGAGCATCAAGCCAAAGCTAGAATGGCTTATAAACAACAAATGTTAATGTCCAGGAAGGGCTGAAACTGCAGATTTAGTAAAAAAAAAGGGAAGGGTATTAATTGTGTTATCCATATGTGCAAAGCTGATAGAAACCTTGCTATATTTCACTGTGTTGGTACTAACACACAATAAGCAGGGAAGTGGTTAGCAATGTGTAATTGTTTATTTCCTTATCTCCATATACCCATAACTTTCTCTTACATTGCATTTTGCAGGCAACACATTTGGGAAGGGCATAACAGCAACCCATGAGTTTCAAAATTATATATGAATACATATCTATCTATCTATCTATCTATCTATCTATCTATCTATCTATCTATCTATCTATCTATCTATCTATCTATCTATCTATCTATCTATCTATCTATCTATCTATCTATCTATCTATCTATCTATCTATCTATCTATCCCTTCACCCTTATTTTACATTTCCTCCTCCTTCATGTACAGAGAACTGGCACTTGAACCAATTAACACTAAATTAAATAATAATCAAATTTAACAAACAAAATACTTGACTAGAAAACTTAGGGAAAGAGGGTAGATGGCCTTTATTCCCAGACATAACCATGGGGATTATTCTGCCCTTCTGCAGGGGTTGGTCGATAAGTAATAATCTACAGAGTCCATCTGTCTGGAGGCCATCTGTTTCCTTAGAGCATACCAGCAACTTAATGAAGACAACAAAGTTAATTTCTTACTCACTTGTTTGTGTCAATCTTGCATCAGACAGTGCTATGTGCTATGCTATGTCGGCATGGGGCTACCTAGAAGGTGATGATGAAGGAACACTGACTGTGTCATTTGATCTTTGGGATGATTCTTAGCACCTTGCCTCATCTGCACTACTGGATTTGTATTTGTTGGTTGATATTGGTTTCCCATAGACTCTGATGTGGGCAGTAACTGATCCAAATGCCTCCTCCATATTTTGTAGTCATTAGTTTCCACCACCTGAGACACTGGACCAGATTGTGCAACAACTTTCATAGGTAGCCATGTAGCTCCAGAAATGTAGTCTCTGACAAGAATTCTCTCCTCAGCTGTAAAAATTCTGTATCATGTTTTGGCACATCCCACTACTTGAGCTTTTTGTTAATTTAACACAAATATTTTTATTGTTTGCAGTCTAAGTAGGTCAAGCCAGGTGTGAAGCTGTCATTTCATTAGTGCAGTTAGTGGCAACAATTTGGTGGTAGCATGAGGTGTGTTGCAATAAGACAGTAAAAAAGTGTTGAGGCGATGCTTTAGAGAACCTCCCCCCACTGAAGACTTAAAGACTTGTTTCGTCATTTGAACAAACTGCTTAGCAAGGCCATTAGTAGCTGGGTTAGTATAGTACTGACTTAATGAGCCGAATACCATTTCCTTCCATGAATTCATTGAACTCATCAGGTAAAAATTGAGGGCCATTGTCACTTATAAGCTGCTGACAAAGGGCTGAAAATAAATTTTTGCTCTTCAATACATCTTGTGGATATATTTATTTTCATAATGACAACCTCAGGCCATTTACTGTGGGTGTACACTACCACCAAGAGAACATATTTTCTTCCATAAGCTCTGCACAATCAACATGAATTCTTGGTCTGGTAAGTTTTTAATTCCATGTTAAGGTCTCCTTTCCATTTAAAAGTCACATATCTACCATTTTAGATAAGACAGGACCAATGTGTGTGAACTTTGTCGCTTGTGCTGCCATTATAGGAACTGTAGGTATTTCCTTGAAATAAAACATTTTTCTCTGTGATGGCTCAGGGATTGTGACAGGTAAGGGAAATCTAGATAGTGCATCAGCATTGAAATGGTGCTCAGACCTTCTGTGTTTTTATGGTACTGATGTGCAGATTAGTAATTATATGTAAGGTAGTAAAAAAAGCCCAACGCTGCAATGCTAGGTGCCAGTGAAGGAACACCCACACATGGAACAAAAATAGATGTCAAGGGATGATAATCATTCAGAAGAGTGATTCGTCTACCAAAGAGAAATTAGTGGAATTTCTTAACTCCAAAAAAAATTGCAAGTGCTTTTCACTCTATCTGGGCATAAGGGCTCTCTGCCTTACTTAATGTCCTTGATGCAATAGCGATTGGGCATTGTACTCCAGATTGCATGATGTGTAACATGGCTGCACCTACACCATAGGGTGATGTAGTATAGGCCAATCTAATAGGCAGTGATGAGTTAAAGTGTATGAAAGCTTCTGATTGTGCCAAGGCATCTTTGGCCTTTTTAAAAACCTCTTCACAATGATCTGTCACCTGTCAATGCATTGCATTTATTTAAAAGCTCATGAAGTGGTTTCTGCATGCCAGCTACGTTAGGAATGAACTTTGTGCAATATGTTAGTAGTCCTAAGAATGATCTTAATTGGTTCACATTCTGTGGTGATCGAGTCTCCACAATTGGCTAAACCTTTGAGGTTGTCTTGAGAAGACCTGACTTGTCAATCACATGACTGAAATATCAAACAGAAGGTTGAAAAAAAATCACAGTTGCTTTCCTGGAGCCATAATCCAAAATTTCTTCAGTCTCTGAAGTGTAGATTCCAGGTTTCACAGTTGCTTACGCTCATTTTTTATAAGTAATTCAGCCTGCCTTGCCAGACCACCCAAGATATGATCCATTGCTTGCTGAAACAACACTGAGGTGGGGTGGGAGTATTCAGTACCTGAACATTCCCTTGTGAGTCAAACTGGCCAGCAGTTCCTGAGACTCTGGATCCACATACATCTGTAAATATGCTTGAGAATTTTGCTAAATGTCTGTCCTCCAGACAATCCTGAGAAAAGTTCATCAAAACGGGGAAGAGGATATCTTTCAGTTATAGACCTTGCAGTTCTCACAAAGCCTTACAGATTCATCCCTTTTTAGGACAGGCACCACAGGTACTGGCCATCTACTTACATGCATTGCTTCCAGTACATTACTGATGACCAGTCTTTCTAGTTCAGCCTCAACATTTGGTTTGAGGGCATATGGCAATGGTCAGCTTAACTGTAATTTTTTTCATACTACCCAGTTCTCCACTGAATACTTCTGTGCCCCCACCAATAAGGTGTACTTCATGCCATATAAATTTAAGATCTTCCAGCCACAAGTTGCCCTTTAAGTATATATATAGCAATAGTTTCTTCCTTTGATCATTTATTTCCACTGTAACATTTACTAATTCCCTCACTGGGAACCTCTCAAGTAAATGTTGTTAAAGTCAGCCTGACCATTGTGGGGTGAAATTTCTCATTATATATAGCGTTCGACACCAGTGACACTGCAGCTCCAGTGTCCATCTGCATCCTCAATGCTGTCTCATTTAACTGTGGTGTCACTCATTAGCTATTCTTATTGCTTGAAACTGATAGATTGTGCAAGTTTCTTCAACATCAGACTGAGAGTCCCTCAGCACACCCCTCATATATTTCATCTTATTCATATGTTTCTTTGCTACCATGTATTTAGTTGACATAGTCTCTTTGCTTCTATAAGAGTGCTCTATTTGCCTTTTTTTTCAATACCTTCAGCAATCTAAATCCTTAAACCAGCATTCTTTTCCTGAATGTACTGTTTTCCAGAGTGATAACATGGATTGCCAACATATGTCTTTTCTTTTTAAGTCAGTAGACAACTTACTGTATGAATTTGGATAGATGCACATAATTGTGAACTTTTTTTGCTACAGTCTCCATAGATGTACTAATCTCAATGGCTTTCTGCAATGTTGGTCTATCTCCATTAAGCAAACATTTCTCAATTGCCTCACTACGCAGACCACATACTTCTTTGACGCATGGTGTCATTCAATGATTGCCCCTCATGGTGCTCAGATAACTGTTTCAGTACATCCACAAACAGTGAGACAGAATCCCCTTTCTCTTAATTCCTTTCATGGAATCAAACCTATTAGCAATAATTAAAGGCTTAGGCAAAAAGTGGTCTTTTAAGACTTTCATATGATTTACCACCAGACTTGGCAGCCTGTACTAAACTGTGCCATAAATAGGTTTTTGCACCTATCACACAATAAATTTGGAATATGACAATCTTAGTTTGATTTGTCAACACAAAATATTCAAATATTTCTGTTTATGATCTCTATTGCTCCATTGCTGTTGTTTCCTCATACAACCCTACGTTTCCAATTATTGTCACCATTGTCAATCACAATCATATTTCAGAAACATTGACTAATAATATATAATTTATATCTTTCTCTTTCACTGTCCTTTTTTTCTTTCTTTTTTTTACAACCAATTCTTGTTCTTTCCTCTTAGGTTATTCCAGTACCATGCTTACTGAAGCGGTTTTCTTGTGGCATGCAATGTTAATTGTCTCTCAGATTACTTAGCAACACGCAACCAGCCTTCTACTAGACTTTTTTTTTCTGGTTTAAAAAAAAAAGTAACAATACATGAATACGTGTCACCTCACAATTTGTTATATTTCACTAAGTGCCGGTATTCACAATGAGTAACGCACAACAAGCAGGAAAGAAATAAGCAAAAAGTAGCTCTTTATTTCCTTATTTCCATCTTCCCAGAACCTTTCCTTATATTACCTTATGAAGGCAACACATCTGGGGAGAGCATAAATGTCACCCATGAGACTCAAAATATATGTGAATACATAACAGAGCATTCCATACAGATTCAAGTCTGGAATTGTTGCCTGTATTATTGTGGAATTTATGAGGCTTGCCGGGTATGTTTACTAGGATCATTTACTCCCGCCCTTGAAGATTAACACACACATAGATGCTAACAAATACACATAGCATTCCAATTCAGACAAAGTGTCAAAGTAGGGCTCAATTGAAAGTCACTCTAGAATATTCCACATAGGATTCTCTACACAGGGACTCACTATCACCAGCACTAATAGACATGCAGGTGTCCTCACCAAATGCTTAAAAGGTCAACACTTGTGGTCATAAGTTACTTACCAATCAACAATGTGTTACCTTTACCTCTGTGTATAACTATTGAAGAGCGACTGTGCAGCCTTGATAAACCCTGTGGGGAAGTAAGCAGTAATCTGCCCCACACTAGGTGCCATTTAATTTCAATCGCTCTAGTTAAAGACAAAGTATAGAAAATATACAAGCAAAGTAGCATTTAATAACATAATAATATCAAGTGAAGAAAATATAACAGAAAATAAAATAGCAAAGTCTGGATATGAATGGTCTTAAAAAAGCTTACTGAAAGTGAGAAATGTCAAGGAGTGTGTGTTGTCCTGGGCATCTTTTGATTTAGTAGTCGGTGTTATTCATAAGTGCGTTCACCAATGTACAGATGAAATGGTCACATGTCTCAATTCCTCTGTCATTGCCCTTCTAACATCACCCTTTTGGTCCCTCTGATGAGCCATATTTAGGTTAAAATGCACACATGGAGTTTAGGGACATTTGACATTATACACATGTGATTGGTTATCTTGTGCTTGTGATAAATGACCCATCTCAAAGCCTTTTATGTTTTTCACACCTTGTACTTCTTTTCTTTCCCAGTTTATAAACTAACTGAAACAGGTTTTAGTCCTGCAGTGTCTGTAGTATATTTCCATTCCCATGTTCTAGTTCTGTGGTGTCTATACTTAAACTAATTGAAGTAGATGCAGTTATAAACCAACTGATGTACTAAAGTTATAATTTACTAGTACAATACAGGAAGAATGTAGGAGATATACTTTAAATGCGTGGCTGTCTTGCGTGCTTTCCATGGGTGGCTACTTGTCGGTGCGTGCTTTCCATGGGTGGCTAATTGTCGGCGGCTTAGTGGATTATATATATAGATAGCTTTGCAGAGATCTGTTTTCACTTTGACATTAAAGAGTATTTTTCCGTTGATCAGTGTCTGAAGCGACAAATTAAATCTATTGTGATTAAATGTTGTATAACAATAAAACGTGAAAGCTTCCAAGAAGTGAATACTTTGTATAGGTACTATGTAATGATTTGCTATAAGCACACATCTAAATTGACAAATTTCTGATACATACAGGAAGGTTAACATTAGAAAATTGTTATACTTTGTGGCGTCTGATTGTTAAACTTTATGAAAATAAGAAGAACCACCAGATTATTTAGAAAATATTATAAAGGTAATAAATATATATTGGTTAGAAAAAGTAAGGTAATGTACCTCTGTAATAGATAAATAGGTGAGTAATTGCAATTCTAAGCCCTGACACATTTTAAATTTCACCCAAGCTGTTTTATTCGACTATAACAAGCTAAAATGTGTTGTTTTAATCTTTTGAAATCGTAGTTAAATTTTGCAGGGGGCAGAGCTGTCTTCACTAGTTGCCTAATCTTTCCACACACCTTAAAACAAGTGATGGAGGTTCAAAGTGCTTAAACACTTGGGACAAATAGGACTTAGCTTGACTTTTAATGATGATTTAGCTTATCGAAATAAACAGCTGTTAAGGCATTGGGAGTCTCTGGTACAGTGGGATCATGGGCTTATCACCACTGGCTGAGGTTTTATCTCCTCAGCTGTGTCTGGGTTGCTTGGATTGGAAAACAAACATTAAAAGGTTTAATGGCTTGATGATTTCCAACAAGGCAGCACATTATTATAGATAGATAGTGAGCTGCACTCTTTCAATCATATACAATTATTATTAATAAAATGTATTTGGTAATAATTTTGTTTTCCTAGACTCTCCTTATCCCCCTGTGTCTCCTGGAGTTGCAGCAGTTATTTGGTTATATAAAAGATCTGGAACTTGACATTCTTTTATCATGTGTCTCTTAATGTTTACACTTGAAAAAAAATTCTTGTCTCACTTTAAAATAATCCATAATTCCTTATGTTGTTGTCATTAAACAATATGCTTTTCCTAAAAATTATAAATAATTTTATAGTTATGTATAAATGCAGGCCAAATCTATGTGTAACTTTGTAAAAACAGCAACAAATTCAAGTACTGTATGTAATGTTCACATAACCACTTAAAGCTTAATTCTCAATTTAATACAAGATTAACCTTGTTTACTGTGAACTACAGAAGTAAGCATCTTTTGTAATTTATTCTCATTTACTTTTGATTTTTTCCTTAAGAATCCAAATTCAGTTTCTTCAATGAGGAAAATATGCAATGCTATGCATTATAAAGTAAGTGCAGGTAATCTGTTTATATTCTATAGTAAATTGAAGATATGTACATCATTAAAGCATGTTACCTTTGGTTAACTTTTGAAACATATTTTATAATCTTCAGTTATTCAGTTAATAAACAGGATCCCTAGGAACCACACCACAGTAAGTTCACTACTTTTCAAAAAACTGTTTCTTCACCAGCTCACTCCAAAAATCTTCTTTCTCACCCATTGCACACCCAAATTGCGGGGCATATGCACTAACAATATTCATCATCACACCTCCAATTTCCAGCTTCATAATCATTACTCTGTCTGACACTCTTTTCACCTCCAGAACACTCTTGACATACTGTTCCTTCAGAATAACTCCTACCCCATTTCTTCTCCTATCCACACCATGATATCCACCTCCGATCCACCTGGCTTTACTCCCCTTCCATTTAGTCTCTTGCACGCACAATATATCAACCTTCCTTCTCTCCATCATATCTGTTAACTCTCTCCCCTTACAAGTCATACTGCCAACATTGAAAGTTCCTACCCTCAGTTCTACTCTCTTTACTTTTCTCCTCTCCTCCTGCCTCCAGACACGTCTCCCCCATCTTCTTCTTCTCCTTCTTCTTCTTTGGCCAACAGTAGCCCAATTTCTGCCAGCACCCTGTTGGCTAACAGTACTGGTGGCGGTTGTTGTTAACCCAGGGCTCGACAGATCCGGTATGGAAATTTGTATTGTTGTCTGCATATTGATTTGGCAAAATTTTACACCGGCTGCCCTTCCTGACGTAGCCCTCCCCATTTATCCAGGCTTGAGACTGGCACAAAGAAACACACTGGTTTGTGCATCCCCTGTGGCTGGGTTTGTTAAATTAGTGACTACCAATATATATTGAAATATGAACAGTACTCACAGTTTAATTATATACTGTGCAGTAGATTAAACAGAGGGAATTACACACTTTCATTGCTTTGGATACAAGCGAAAACTAACTCTTAATGAGGCACTAGTCCATCGCAAGCCACATTCAGGAACACACACACTCACACACAAGAATACTCGTGCAGAACATATAAACCAATACACCTAACATGCCTACTATAGTAGGTGAAATCTGAGAACACATGTAAACATAAAGAAAATGTGCAAACTAGTTGACTAATCTGTTGCCATGCCATCTTTAAATATTTTGTGAGTTAGACAGTTTGTAAACAACTTTAGAGAGTGCTGAAACCTTTGTACATATTAGACTGGTTTAATTAGCAAGCAATATGGAAAGCAGGTACAGAGTGTCTGTGTGAACTGACTGGCCTAGTCTTGGTGATATTTCTGACTCTGTAGAGCTCTGAGTAACTGGCTGATAAAAGTAATAAATGTGTACAATTAGTATGTAAGCTTATTGTTTGCTCTGTAAGTAAGAAAAATTATACATTGATCTTCAGTAGGTAAGAGAAAGCACCTGGGTTCAGATGTGACATCTCTTAAACATAGCAGATATTAAAATTTTGATTTTTCTCACCATTATGATTGCAACAAATCATATGCTGTGTTATGTATTTTTTTCTTTTTCCTGTAGGCTGCTTCAACTCATCAACCTCTTTTAGAGGAGTTTACAAGCACTGATGAGGTAAGTCAAGAAGTAATAATAAAACTAAACCATGGCTTTATAAGAAAAGTGTAAGCATTTTGGCATATTGGCTCATTATAGCAATTACCAGAGTTTTTGTAGATTGCCCAAATTAATTTAGTACCCATCACTTGTGCAAAGATGCATTTATTTACCTTAAGCTCTCTCTTCTTCCCATAAGAACCAAATTTAGCAATACTCCATGTAAATCTAGTGTCGCTTCAAATGTTTTTGTAAATAATTTCAGTATTTATGTATTGCTTTTAAACTAAGTATGTTTATATCTGTTTAGGATGCCACATTTTCATTTGTTAGTTTGTTGTCTAACTATATTTCTTATTTGCTGCCAAGAAGATCCTGCTTTATGAGAATATCAGAGAGCAGTGATTGAAAATATTCATCCTACTAACTGTTTATTTTTAAATCCATTTAATCTGATTGAGGGTTATAGTAGCCAGGTCTAAATTGGCAGCAAAGAGCACCAGTATTCAGTTTTGAGTTGCCAATTAGCCTGAAATCTGGGAAGACAACCATCTTAGCCATAAAAAGAAAGCCCATACAGACGTGTAGAGAATGGGAAGAGTGCACCCACAGTGATTGACTTGGGATTCAGTCTCAGGACTCCAGAACTGTGAGGCAGTTAATCTACCCGCAGTGCCACCTGCAGAATATTCAAATCAATTTCATGTATTATTCCATACCACATCAACATTTAGATGTACTGTCTATGGCATACAATTACAAATAAAATAGAATGGAAGCACAAAATTGTACACAAAATGGGTTGATTTATTAATTTTACATCAGTTGTAAATGTAGAATTACATGACATGGCCAAAGTGAAAAACAGCAATCACAGTGAGACGTTATAAAGGAGTATTGTTTTTAGTGGGAATTAGCTCCAGTAGCTATTTTATGTGCTTTTTATATGGAGCTCTCTGAATTTTTTTTTAAAAGAACAGTGTTTTTTTCTTTAGCAATACTTCCTTAAAATGTTTAGGTAATTAACCTCGAAAAAATAAGTGACTTTGACATTGGCACAATCTGTTTCAAACAACAGATGTCTAATTCAAGTGCTGTGCCCCTGCTTGACTTTGGAGCATGTATTTGCATACCAATATTTAAAATTATTTTCCTCATTCACAAGCAACGCCATAACTTGGCCAACTGCTTCATTTTATGGACTGAACTTATTGGACCTAACTGATTTACAAAACCCCCCAACTGTCCATCTATCATGTTTAAACAACAATGCATGCATTTGTGATGCTGTCATTGTTTGAGGAATCAATTATGTGAGAATAGCAGATTATGTAAAAATGGGCGAATGAAGTGTATAAAGTCCTGAGTCCCATATCTAATACGTATGACCACAAGACATATTAAAGGGATGGGTTTCTGTGGAGGAGGGCCGTGAAAAAAAGGAAAATACAACAGGACAAAGGGGGAATACCATAAATACCTGGCTTGAACTGAGTTAGCAGGGAAGATTCTTTACCTATGTAGTTAGTTCCCTGAAACTAAAGTTGTGGACACTGCATAATGCAAAAGTGGAATTTTAGGTGGCAATTAGACTGGCTGGCTCTATCCCACAGACTGATATTTGGCAGTAAATAGGCCAAAAGGGGATTTATCTAGCTCTGTTTTATTGAGATGAAGACAGCAGTTCTGAATGTCTGTCCATGTAAAAGGAAACCAGGGCTCAAGCATGTAATGCAACCATGTGCTTCCAAAAACACTTGGCCAGGCAGTCTTGTTAATTAGGAGGGAATTCCCTAACTGAAGAAAGGTTTCTGAGGGCAAACGTGACAGAGGGAAGTGAGCATGATAAAAACAAAGAAACAGGACTGGAGACTCAAAATAGAATGTAAAAACAATAACTAAGTAAAGCACCGCTTCCTTAAGAACTGATATTAATTAGTAAAATGAAGCTCAGGTGTAAGTGCCATGATAGCAGTTAAAGATGTCAGTTACAGGCAAAAGGATGAATTAAAACAGCTATCACATCCATGATCCTGGCCAGTAATAAAGAGATAAAAGAGAATTGATGAATAGATTGATGGATGGATGCTTTTATCAGCAATGACCATGCTCTGTTTATTTGCTATTTTTCTCATGGTAGGGGTCATAGTAGTAACTTCTGGTACATTAGAAGTGACAGGCTTAAAGGGCCTGTCAATTATGCTTTGAACTAATCCATGATCGGTAGTGTATCTGAGAGCCCACATAAACAAATATTCAAGTCATCCAAGCCTATGGATTTTCCAAATGCTTCCTTTGCAATATAGATAAAGGTGAAAAAGGGGTCTGTTTGCTGAAAACAGCCTTGAGCATAGTGGAGTTCACTTGTTTGTTTTTTCTCCATTCATACTTAAACAAAAGTCTCAGTTTAGGAAGATTACAGTGTAAAGAGGCTTAAAAGTTGTTCCCAGTTTTAATTTCTTTAACACCTTTTTTACCTGAGAAGATGTAAATATTTGTGTTTTGTGCATTTTGAAAGTCTGCAGTGGTTTGGCACCCTGCCCGGAATTGGTTCCTACCTTGTGCCCTGTGTTGGCTGGGATTGGCTCCAGCAGACCCCCGTGACCCTGTGTTCAGATTCAGCGGGTTGGAAAATGGATGGATGGCATTTTGTAAGTTGTAAAAATATAGTTTGGATTGATACTGAGAAATAAACCCTATGTGATGACCTAATATATTATTATCACCTCAACTGCATCTTTGTAATTTATTTTATTTTACACCAGAATACAGCTAAGCAGACATTCAAAAAGTAGAAAAATTCAGCAGATAAATTCTTTGTAAATAAATATATTCTAAATTCTTTATGCACAATGTTTTGAAAACCCAGACCTCCATTAACTTATTATTATTATTATTATTATTATTATTACTATTAATATTATTATTATTATTATTATACTATTATCTATAGGTCAAAATTAAATCTTAAGTACCATATAGTTTTGAGCAACTGTGAAGGCAGAAACAAACCTGTGTATTTAAAATATTCATTATTGTAAAGTACTAGGGTGTTGTACCGTGTTAGCCATTATGAATGTAGAGAAAAGCCAAGCAAAATGACACCTTTTATTGGCTAACTAGAAAGATTACAATATGCAAGCTTTCGAGGCAACTCAGGCCCCTTCTTCAGGCAAGATGTAAACATCTTTGTTTACATCAATGTTTACATCTTGCCTGAAGAAGGGGCCTGAGTTGCCTCGAAAGCTTGCATATTGTAATCTTTCTAGTTAGCCAATAAAAGGTGTCATTTTGCTTGGCTTTTCTCTACATTATTGTAAAGGAAACTATCATATGCTTATTATTTTGCTCCTGTAACGCACCCTTTATATTATGACTTTTCTCAATATTCTCAATAACAATTTCCCTAGGCCTATTGCATAGAATATGCAGAATTTTGCCATTATATACACATTATATACTACTGCAATAACTTATTTACCTCATGATAATTTAAAGGACTAGGGGGCTTCGCCCCCTGCTCGCTTTGCTCGCCAACCCCCGTGTTTGGTTTTCCGGATACACACTTTTAAGATTTTTTTTTCTTTGAATTGCTGCTGTTTCATTAGTTTCACTTTTATTTCAGAACTTCTGTAAAAACAATATTTGTAATCTTGCGAGTCCCAATATGCTGAATCTTTTTAATGAGGTCAGGATAGGTTTCTCTGTTTGGAATTTCAGCACAGACAAAACGATCTATATCATCAGCAGTTAATATTTTTTTTTACAAAGTAAAAAAGTAAGTAGAGTTCTGCATTGGACTCCTGTCTGTAAAGTCGTGCTATTTTCCTCTCACAGTTCCAAAAGTACATGAGGTTACCAAGGTGATACCCCAGCTTTTGTCTAGGTTTTTGTACAAGGGCTAGACAGAACGTTTTTGACTCCTGGGGTAAATGTAACTTTTTAAATAAGCAGACAGATAAATATATATACATGAACAAAGTAACCAATAAATGCATGTGCGGTAAACTCCGTTTTTGAAATTCTCAAGATTCTTTATTTGTCACATGCATAGTTATACAGGACAACACGCAGTGAAATGCATCCTGATCCGCTTATCAAAAACTGTGCAAAGTTAGAAGAATATCAGATAGATTAACAAAAAGTCATATATTGAAAGGTAACAGTATAGTAGAACATAATAAATAAGTACAATTATGTGAATAAAGTAGAATTAAGTGTTAAGGTGCAATAGTGTAGTAATTATTGTGCAAAACCAAAGTTAGACTGGTGCATAGTTAAATGAGGCAGTTTACTTTCTTTTTTTGTATTTTCTAATTTTCCTATTTTCATATCCTTTAACTTTCTCCACATGTGTATAGTGCCGTTTTTTTTTTTTTGAGCCTTTCTAATTTCCCTGGTTTCATAGTCTCTAACCTGCTCTGCATGTGTTTAGCGTCAACGTTTGTAAACATCATTATGAAGTTCTACTTTCTTTTACTCATTGTCTTTTAATTTTGGGCCGGATTGGACGTGCTTTTTTTCAATTCCACTTGTTCCGGGCTGATAATTACTTTTCCTTATTTTCTGAATTTGCACCTCGATTATTCTTTTTTGCTCTTTATTCTGTCCAACGCAATTGAGTCTCTTTTCTCTGCGCTGCTTTCTTCTTCGCTTAGATGTCGACATTTAATTTATAACATACCTTATACGCTTTATATGCGCTGAAAGCCCTGGATCTGTGTGTGCTCAAATCCTTCACAAGACTGAATTTTTTCTGCCTATTGTCCTATTTGATAGATTGTAAGTAGGGCGTGTCTTTGGTCTCACGGGTCTTTAAAATGTCTTATGAGAAGATCACGTATCGTAGACTTGCTTTTGCTTTCCAGGACAGGATTTCTTTTTATGATAGATAGAAAAGTTTTGCATGTAATCCATTTTTTATTCAATTTTTCCTATAATTTTGAGTCTAGTCATTTGTTATTAGAGGAGGGGACATCAAATTATACAAATTATTTTTTTGTTTTATTTATAATACAGTATGTTTTTGATCATTTAATGGACAGTAAAATAATCATCTGGTAGCAAGAATGTTACAACTCTGAGGCAAGAATTCTGTGGAAGCTGTTAATTTCGTAACATCTACTGACAATGTTTCCCCAAACTGTGACTTCTAATTGTAGTCTAACTAAATTGTTCAATTATAATAAAACATGAATCTCCATTGGAAAACAGCAGACAGGCTTGATTAACATTACTTGACTCCTCTGGCCATATGTAAGAACTTAATAAAAAATATCTAGATAATAGGAATAAGTAATTATGTCAATATCTGTTTTCTAAATCCTTCCAATCCAGTACTGGGACACCGTTTGGTCTGATCAGCATTTAGGCAGCATTGGGCACAAGGGAGAAACCAGACCTTGATAGAATAAGAGTCCATTGCTAGGACTGGCATTCCAGCCACTGTAAAAAAAATTTATGCAGCTCCAAGATGGTAAACAGGACTTCTTTCTGCTCTGTTCTGCTGCACTCACATTATGAAGGGGATGGGGGAAAGACCTCAGGAACCTCATTCCCAGAAGGATGGAAACCGCCAGAAAACCAATGGAGTCAGGCCTGTTCGGGATTGGAAATGCTGTGGTACCGAGGCATTACCCACTGTACAGCAGCACTTCGATCCTAATTTGAGGTGGCCCATCCAACTAGGTGCATTGAACATCTTGTCTCAAAGGCATGATGATCATCTTTCTCTGTTGTCAGAGGAGCTCTGTAAACTCTTCATTTCAGTGGCAGCACACTGAGGTACGCAGACCTGGGAACGGCCAGATCTCTGTAGGCGGGTATACCTTTTATTGGTGTGGTTGCTCTGATGGCTATCATACTAAGGGAGTACCTGTTGATGTGGTGGATAGGCTCCTTATAATAGTGTCTGATGTCAGTCCTTTCAATGAGCATTTTATGAGACTCAGGCTATGGAACTCTCTAGGTGCCTTGTCTGTTGTCTCAGTATATGTTCCGACCATAGTGAGTGATATCTCAGTGAGGGAGACATTCTATTCGTAGCTTCCATCAGTGGTTGATGGGTGCCTGCAAGATGATACTCCTCTGGTCATGGGTGACTTCAAAGTGACCACTAACACTGACAGGGCTGGCTATGAGGATTGTGTCGGTCCTCATGAGTCTTAAAACTGTGGTGAAAGAGGCTCCATGTTTCTTGACTTTGCAGGTCAGGGGCTGGGATTCGTTGGATCCTGGTTCCTGCTCCCTGAGCTGTATCGTTGGACTTGGTACTCCAGTACTGGTGGTGCATTGAAGGAGACTGACCACATCCTCATGGACAGATGCTGTGGGCTCCTACAGAACTGCAGAGTCTACAGAAGTGCCCAGTATGTGAACTCTGACTACAGGCTTGTTGTTGTTACTCTGAAGATCCAGCTTAGGTCCGGTAAGCTTACCGCTTACAAGGAGAATGAGGTGGGACCTGGCCAGACTCCAAGATCAGGCTGTTTCTAACGAGTATGCATGCAGTTTGTGTGTGGAACTTGCAGACTAATGTGATGTGAGGTCCTTCCTTGACAAGACCCTGAAGGTTGTTAAGGGCTGTGTTGGTATTGCCAGTGTTCCCAGAATGAAATATATTGTCTTGCAGGGCACCCTGGATATTATGGAAAGGAGTTGTAGCACACAGCTTGATGGCAATTTTAGGAACTGGGAATGATGGCTCCGAGACCTCAGAGGGCAGCTGTGTATTAGGAATCTGTGAGCAAGTGACACACCATCTATGGTCTAATGATCCATGGACTGGGTGTTGGGCAGGGTTGTGAGGTCCAGCTGCTGTGTGGCTTCTGTTGATGAAGAAAGATTCACTGATCTTAACTTTGCCAACAATGCTGTGATCTCAAGAGACTGAGTGAGGAGTCTGAGTGTTTGGGCTTGCAAATGACCTAGATAAAAATCAAGATCCAGGCCTTTAATGACCTCTTGGGCTCAGCCATCAGCAGTGTCTGTTTGTGGAGAGAGGTTTACTTACCTCAGCAGAAACATTCATGTCTCAGGTGACTCTTCCTATGAAGTCAGTAGACGGAGACGGTGTCACAAAAATGATCATCAGACATTGAGAAGGTTTGGGGCAGCCACCCGTATAATTGTTCCCGGCTACAAAACTGATTCGGCAACAAAGACATGTTCATTCAACTGAGTCCAAAACAGAACTGACTCTCTGGAGACAAGATGGCAACTTTAAAGGCCAGTGGCGGAAGTGATGTCATCAATACCGGAACCGGAAGTAACGTCATTGGCTGCCCCAGAGTCTGGCGGGATTTCCTTAGATTGGTCTGCAAAAGATCGAGAGGGAAAATTAGTGCACTTCGCCACCCCCTGGTCTGGCATGGAATCACATGTATTCAAGCACTTTAGTTGTCTCCTAAACACACGTGTGTGACAGGACCCCCCCTCAGCCCAGACCCTTCGGGTTGGGCATTCTGCACCGAGAGGTCGTGAACGCATCCCTTCTGATGAATGAGCGAGAACTTATAAGGTTGTAGATCAAGGAACCATCTCGTGACTCGAGGGTTAGACTCCTTATGTAGGGCCATCCACTGTAAAGGTGCATGGTCCGTGACAAGTGTAAACTCCCGACCCAAGAGGTAGTACCTCAACTGTGTAATCGCCCACTTAATCGCAAGAGCCTCTCTCTCCACCGCCGCATACCTAGTCTCCCAATCCAGCAGTTTCCGGCTCAGGAACATGACGGGGTGTTCAGCACCATCGACGCTTTGGCTCAGCACTGCTCCTAGGCCTGTGTCCGAAGTGTCCGTCTGGAGGATAAAAGGACATGAATAGTCAGGTGCCTTTAAAACAGGTGCCAACGTCAGGGCCTTTTTTAAGTCACCGAAGGCTGCCTCAGTCTATCAGTCCATACCACAGTGTTAGGAGCCCTCTTCTTTGTTAAATTAGTCAAGGGCATGGCTCTCTCCGAAAAGTGTAGTACAAACCGGCGGTAGTACCCTGCTAAGCCGAGAAATGCCTGGACCTGCCGCTTGGTTCACGGACGGGGCCATGTCAAAATGGCTTCTATTTTAGAGCACTGCAGCTTCACAGTACCATGATCCACCAGGTAGCCCAAATATTTGGCTTCTTCCAATCCAAAGAAATGATTGATTCAAAGACCGGCTTCACCCAGCATTCGTAATACTGCTTGGACATGCTGTAGGTGTTCCTTCCAGGTGCTGGAATGGATGACGACGTCGTCATCCAGGTAGGCAGCACTATACGTGTTATGGGGGCGGAGCACTTTGTCCACCAGACGCTGGAAAGTTGCAGGAGCCCCATGTAACTCGAATGGAAGGACACAATACTGCCAGTGCCCACTAGGGGTGCTAAACGCGGTTTTAACCTTTGTGGAATCCATTAAAGCAGCTGTGCGCAACCTGCGGCCGTACGGCCGCATGCGGCCGTGGGCAAGGACTTTGGCGGCCGTGGACGTGTATATTAAAGTGTACGTAATGGCGGCCGTGCAGGTGTAGGGTCTCTGGACTCCAGCGAGTAAGGGGTCTCAACGCCGCGGAATCTTTGTCGGCCGGGTCAGTATGGTGACGCCGAAAGCCGATTTGCTTACTTGAATATTAAGTTCGGTTGAAATGGGCTGACACCCAGGAGTACATGTGAAGTCACGTGACTAGCGGCTAGCCAATATGGAACTGAGAAGGAAATGGGAGTGTACGCCTGTACGGCCTTGTGGCTAAGTCCATACACTGCCTATCGCCATTAGCAAACGGTCATCATATGTGCGAAGCAGCGTTTTCCAGAATGAAATATCTGAAAAACAAGTACCGAACCCGATTGGTAGATAGCAATCTAGAGTCTGGAATACGGCTAATGGTCTCCAGCGAGTCCCCTGACTTTGCAAGTCTGTCTGCAAACATGCAAGAGCAAGGAAGCCATTAATGGCGATGTTTTCCAAACTTCCTGAAACAATTGCTGTAAAGGTTTTTTGTCCTATATGACGTTTCGTAGACATTTTTTTACATATGTAGACCAGTAAATTGAATATTGTCAGATATATCATACTCTGTTTTAATGTGTAACCTGTAAATTTTTACATAAATCATAAAACATTATTAAGTTTACTTGGACTTACTGGCGGCCGTTATTAAAGTAAAAAGTCTGTAGTGCGGCCGTTATTAAAGTAAAAAGTCTGTAGTGCGGCCGTCATTAAAGTAAAAAGTCTGTAGTGCGGCCGTTATTAAAGTAAAAAGTCTGTAGTGCGGCCGTCATTAAAGTAAAAAGTCTGTAGTGCGGCCGTCAATAGCGGAAAGGTTGCGCATGCCTGCATTAAAGGAACCTGCCAGTACCCTTTGGTCATGTCAAGTGTGGTCAGATATTGTGCCTGTCCAAGCCTCTCAAGGAGGTTGTCCACTCGAGGCATTGGATAAACATCAAATTGTGAGACCTGATTAAGCCGACGGAAGTCATTGCAAAACCTCCAACTCCTGTCGGGCTTAGAAACCAAGACAATTGGGCTGGACCAGGGACTATGACTCTTCTCTATGACTCCTAGGTCCAGCATGTGCTTGATTTCCAGTTCCACTTAAGCCTTCTTTGCCTCGGGAAGACAATAGGGGCGTTCTTGGACTATGACCCCAGGCTCAGTCACAATATCGTGGGCAACAAGAGAGGTCCTTCCGGGGTTTTCGTCTACCACCTCCGGGACAGACGAGATAACTGCTTCAAGCTCTCGCCTCTGTCTGGTATTCAAATTAGACCCGAAGTTAAGTGTGTTAGTCTGAGCAAAGAAGGAGCGGGACTGGCCGGAGGTGGGATCAAGGTCCCTTTCCTTCCACAATTTCAGCAGATTCACGTGATATATCCGCTCACTCGGTCGACGATTGGGTTGTTTCACCAAATAGTCGACGAGTCCTTTTCTCTCCTTAACTTCGTATGGTCCTTGTCAGTGGGCAAATAGTTTAGAGTGGGAGGTGGGAACCAACACCATGACTCGATCCCCCGGTTGAAACTCCCGAAGTGCCGTGCCACGGTCATAATAGTGGGCCTGTGCTGCTTGCGCCTCCTCCATGTGACTTTTTAATATAGGCCGAATTTTCTCAAATCTATTGCATAATTGTGCGATATATTCCAAAATATTAGTGGAGGGAAGAGCTTCTCCTTCCCAACCTTCTTTTAAAATGTCCAATATGCCCCGGGGTTGTCGTCCACATAATAATTCAAAGGGTGAGAACCCCGTGGAGACTTGAGGGACTTCCCTGTAGGCAAAGAGTACGAGGGGGAGAAGTTGATCCCAATTCCTCCCATCCCCGCTGACCACCTTGTGAAGCATCTGTTTGAGAGTTTGATTAAATCTCTACTAAACCGTTGGTTTGAGGATGATACACCGCGGTTTTCAAGTGCTTTATTTTAAGTAACTTGTCCGTTTCCCTGAACGTTTCCGAGGTAAATGGATTCCCTTGATCCGTAAGGATTTCTTTAGGAACCCCAACTTGCGCAAAGACACCCATCAGTTCCCGTGCGATTGCTTTAGAAT
>NC_041394.2:160038974-160062174 GCF_900747795.2 Erpetoichthys calabaricus | reverse complement strand
GTGTATTATTTTAATATAATATTTAATGTCACGCTGCAAATATGTTTATAGATGGTATGAGAAGAGAGCCAGCTTGACCTGACTTTATGATCCATTATTGAAAAGTCACAGTGTAAAGGTGCTTTCCATTTTTGTTCAAAGTGTTTCGGGTCATGAATTATTAGAAGCTTAACCCCCAAATAAAACCGTTAGATAGATAGATAGATAGATAGATAGATAGATAGATAGATAGATAGATAGATAGATAGATAGATAGATAGATAGATAGATATGATGGATGTTGTATAATAGATATATGCAGTGTACAGTTCATGAGAAGAAATACTGTTAATGTGCCAATATGTTTGTTATAACTGGGAAGGGTGAAAACAGATATGATGGGATGAGGAATTTTACAGTATCGTTGCTCTGGGGAAGAAAAGAGCCCCAGTAACACCTCTAAGCAAACACCATAGAGACTTGAGGATGGAGCCAGTGGCCAAGCGTACACTCAGACAATAAATCATGGAGAGGATGGACAACATTCACCATGGTAAACTTTAATCTTTTCATCATCCTATTTTCAGCCTCTGTTGTAGTGACTCTATTGTCAGCCATGTACTGCTACATTATAATAAAGTGTCACTTTTTTAGAGGTTACAGTCAAGCCCAAGCAATATTTTTAAAGTATGTTTTAGACTATTTTGATTTGGTTCTTCCTCAGGCTAGCACCCTATTTACTATGAACTAAATGAGATTTGCTTAAAAGATGGATTTTTTTTCAAGATTTATTTTATTATCAGGTAGTATAATGTACAGTGTTTTATCCTCCATGTCAGAAAACACTCTTCTCACATTGGGGTAGCATATACAGGAATAAAGTACATTACTCATTTTTGCAGCAGAACAGTCGCCACCAAAGCTTTAAGGAGAAAGCTAAAGGTGAAAGGGTCAAACTTTTTCTACTCTCAAGCAAATAGCCTTTACTTTCGACAAGCTAAATCATTGTCTGAACATGCACAGATTGAACATGGTTTGTTTCCACTAGGACTGAAACACACCCTCTGTGGAAACAAAATAAAATGCAACTTTTAACGGAACGTTCAGTGTTAAACCACGTCTATCAACAGTCTGAAAGCAGCAGTAGCCTTTCTGAACCCTAGTGAAAGACTGCTGTTAGTACAAAACATTAATATTTCCAAAAACTTAACACTGCACGTAAAGGATGAGGCAAAGGAACAGACAATACACATGCTATAAGAACTTTCCTGTTTACATTTATCATTGTATTAGTATAAAAAGTCTTTGTTGCTTAGTTAAAACTTTATGAGGTTTGTCAGACTGAAAAATCCCAATAGTGCTCAGTCAGCTGGCAGGGAAACCAAAAATAGATTCTTCTTGCTTGACTGTATTATCTTTATTAGAAGCCTGCACTGCAAGTACCAAATTCTCCTTTCGTGGCTCCAGTTTTAAGGGGATGCTTATTCTTCTTTCCACTTATTTATCCTGGACAAAAGAATACAAAAAAGGTGCATCAACAGCAAATGCAATCCTGCTACCCATAGGTATTGTCCTCAAATGCTTCATTTTTGGTAAATCCCTAAGTGATCTATGCAGCTACTTGTTTTCTGTTTTGGCTGATAACAATACAGGGTAAGGCTAAAAGGTATTTGTTATGTTAGCAGGGTTTAGGAGGCTCAAAAAACTGGAAAAGGCCTCTTCAAAACAGCTGGTTTGTAAACTACCAAACGCTGTTGTCTCAGAAAATAAACATGAAAGGTCTTTGGAACAATACTGGAGTAGACAAGACTGCTGTAAAAACTGCTTTTCTTAAGGGAACTGAGTGCGAAGTCAAGCAAAATGAAACCTTTTATTGGCTAACTAAAAAGATTACAATATGCAAGCTTTTGAGACAACTCAGGCCCCTTCTTCAGGCAAGTTGTAAAACAGAAACTGGAGTTCCCTGTGTTTATATAGAGACCAGGACAGATACAGCATTGGAAAACCTTTAAGTGAGACATCTTAAATGTAAAAAATTAAAAGACCTCTTCAGGCTAAGACTCATTTAACAAGAGAGAAGAACAATGTATGGTCAAGATCTTTGGATAACTGTCCAATAAAGTCTTTTGAAGTTTCTGATGAGTTTTTCAATACAATGTGGGCCTTTAGACAGGTTGTCTGTGTCAGTCCGAGAGATGAAAACAATCCTCATATCTGGCCATAAATCTCTTGTCTCTATTCAAACTATGTTGCAATTTGTTAAATTTTAGCATGACTTTGACTTCCCATTCTTTTCTCTCTTGCTATGTTCTGAAGTTGCTCATAAGCGCTGTGATTTTAAAGGCCCTCTCACAGTCTCCATGGCTGTTGAAGTGGGCTGCTACATTTACATCTGTGTTGCCATGCTTGATGTGGAACCTGAGTAAATTCATTCTCTGGCGGAGTGTTTGTCCAGTTTCTCCCACATAGAGTAGCAGTGCCAGGATATTTCAAACAGAGAATTAGGTAGACCACATTAGATGATCTGCAGGAAAATTATCCCTTTATGCGATGTTCTAGTCGGCAGTGTGGTATAATTAAATGGTCTGTATTATAAATGTGAGCACACGTTTTACATCTGTTCTGTTGGCAGGGAGATTGCTATTTTCTGTTTGTTCACTTAGAGAGCTTCGACAATTAGTTGCTGCAGGTTTGGCGGTTGTCTGTGTTCCAGGAGGGGAGGTTCTGGAAATACATTTTTCAGTGTTTCATCATTGTTTAGCATTGGCTGAAGTTCTTTTATAATTTTTCGAGGTGCTTCAAGGTGTGGGTTATAGGTGATAACAAGGAGAATGTGGTTCTTGTTGTCTTTGTTTTTATACTCCAGAAGATTGTCTCTGGTTATGGCAGTAGCTCTTCTTATTTGAGTGTCTGTTGTTTTTGGGGGTATAACCTTGTCTGATGAAATCTTGTCTGATGTCCTGCAGTTGTTTATCCTGGTCTGCACTCTATGTGGGAGAAGCTGGACAAACACTCCACCAAAGAATGAATTTACACAGGTTCTACATCAAGCATGGCAACACAGATGTTCCTGTAGCAGCCCACTTCCACAGCCATAGACACTGTGAGAGGAACTTTGAAGTCACAGTGCTTATGGGCAACTTCAGAAAAGAATGGGAAGTCAAACTCATGCTAAAATTTAACACATTGCAACATGGTTTGAACAGAGACAAGAATTTTATGGCCAGATATGAGGACTGTTTGCATCTCTTGGACTGACACAGACAACCTGTCTACAGGCCCACATTAATCTCTTTAGTTAGCCAGTAAAAGGTGTCGTTTTGCTTGACTTCTCACTACATCAGGAACTTCAAAAGACTTTGTTGGATAGTTATCTTATCCAACAATCTTGACTATACATTGTTCTCCTCTCTTGCTAAATGAATCTTAGTCTGAAGAGGTCTATTCATTTTTTACATTTAAGATGTCTCACTTAAAGGTTTTCCAATGTTGTTATTTGTCCTAGTGTGTATATAAACACAGGGAAGTCCAGTTTCTGTATTACATCTTGCCTGAAGAAGGGGCCTAAGTTGCTTCGAAAGCTTGCATATTGTAATCTTTTTAATTCGCTAATAAAAGGTGTCATTTTGCTTGACTTTTCACTACATTCATAATGGCTAATATGGTACAACACCCTTGGTGTGAACAGGTACAAGTGCTTTATAGACCTCCAGTGTCAAAAAGAGAGATCCACACCAGTGATAGTGGATCTGGATATGTCAGTGTGGTGGCAAGGTGGGGATGCTTTCTGTTTGTGCCGTGGGAGGCCTGGAATCACAAAAGGCAGGAGCATCAGCACAAGCCACAGAGAAATGTGAGCAGAGTGGAAGCGTGTCATTTCCTCCAGGATTCTAATGGGGCAGACAACATAGCAAATGACAGGAATACCTGCACCTCCGTTGGGAGCGAGAGACAGGAAGAGAGACCCCAAAGGATTTAGTGAAGGCTGGAACTCCTTCTGACTGATAGGGAGCTGCATATGGTCCCAGGAGGAGAAAAGGGGCCATGCTGCATTTTTAAAAGTGGGGACTGGCAGTCGTGAATAACCAGAACTGTAAGGGAGAGCATATGGCTCAGAATAGCAGAGGTAGGGACTGTGTTCAACCTTTAAGTTAGGTAGCTAAGAAACTTTGAAGGGAAACTGTCGTTTAAAGCATACAGAACATTAAAATCTGCTGGAGGGAATTCCAACTTGGTGTCCCTGGAGTAAAACTTTATCAAGCAAGAGAAGATAACATAGTAAGGCCCACAGTATACTCCAGCAATAATCATGAAAGCCAGCATTCAACCCCCACCTCACAAAGAGAGCTATACAAATATGAACTCCATGTAAAATGGTGATTTATATATGATGAAATGGTAAATAACAACATTGAATAACAACATGGTATTTCTAACTCAGTTTTAGATAAAACATGATTTTCACTTTCACACTTTTATCCTATTTGCTGTTACTCCACACATTTCTGTTCAAGGTGAAACAATCACGTCAAAATCCCAAGAATCAACAGAGATATGCCAAGCATGGTCAACATGTCCTCCTAACCTCTGTGTTGATTCTTGGGATTTTGAGTTCCTCCACCAGCTCAGTACTAGGCCAGTGAGGTCACCAGTCCACTCTTTTCTAGTGATTTATATGAAATCTTTTTTTTTTTGTACTTTAATTTAAAATTAAATCTGAATTTGAGAAAATTTTTTGGGGAAAAGTTAAACTAGCAAAAGAAAAAATCCAGGATCTACTGTAAGAGATGTCACAGAGAGGGGTGAGGAGAAGAAGAGTACTTTGTGATACAGTGTTGTATCTTAGCTAGAAATGCTTTGGAACTGCACTTGAGCAGGTTTTGAGAATATTTCTACTTTACTTGAGTGTAAAATTTCCATCTGCTTTCACTTTAACTTCACTATATTTTCAAGCAGAAAAAGGCTATTTTTATTCCAGTATATTTTGCTGGATGAATTTGTCTCCATTTTTTTATTATATTTTACCTTATTGATGTTATTCTGGGTGAAACATTTGCCACACATGCCTTTCTCATCAGACATCTTCTAGCTTGCTTGCTCTACAGTAATTATAATTATCCAGGGCATAATGGGATATTCAGCATAGAAAAAATAAACCAGTGGGTAAGACTCCTACTTTAAGTTCCTCTTTTGACTCAATGTGTAGCCTTAGCAAGGGTAATTAACTTACTTCAGAAATATTGAAAGAAATGCATGCTGTAATACTATAGTTCTGTACTTGTAAAATGTAGTAGTAGTTTTTACTATAGAAGGGAGCTATATAAAACAAAGCTTTGTTGTCTGCTTAAGGAAAATGTCCCAGTCCCTTAATATCTAATAGAGAACACAAATCTAATACAAATAAGGAGCTTTAATGCCTAAATAGTCTCCACTATTGCAGTTTGTGATTGCATGTTTACTTTTAATTTGAGTTAATCACTTATTCTACCTATTGAATGAACACCAAGACATGAAACTTACCTCACGAAAACAAGAATTCATAGAATCAGATGGGTATTTCAGAAGAGCAGGACAGAAAGACATTTTGGTGTGAGTTTAACTAAATGTTTTGATCAGTATGATTTTATTAATATACCAAGAACAAGAAAAGAGGGCGAATTTCTACGCTTTCTGAAGTGCTTTGTGATTGTGTTTTACATCTGTATAGATATATATATATATATATATATATATATATATATATATAAAATCCAACGTCTGTATGTCTGTCTGCTTTTCATACGAGAACTACTTAACACATTTAGATCATGTTTTTTTCTATAATTTGCTAGAACATTCTGGTTGATTTTGCGACTTCTCTCATCGCACTATCATAGTTTGCTTGCGGTACGAATTTATTTGTGTGAATCCAAGAGACACGCAGCAGGCCAAGGGGAGGGGGGTGGGGCCCTCCTCACTCATGTGCCACCCTCTGGGCATATCTTACATTTGAAGATGTGAGTTCCAAAATCTGCTAATTACACCTTTTGGTAAAATTTAGTGAACACGTGATTGTGACTTTTAATGCAGCTGGTCATGCGCCAAAAATATGTTTGAGCTTCAAAACCTGCCAATTGCAACAGTGTAGCGCTATAGTTTTAGAGATTTAGTTTCGAAATCTGCTTACGGACCCAGATTTTCCTATTTATCTCCAAAATTTATCTTTTGTACTTAGCTGATTTTGGAACTGAGCTCTTCATTTGCTTAGCTAGCGAAAGAGAGAACTACTTAACGGATTTAGATCGGTTGTTTTCTATAATTTGCTTGAACCTTCCAGTTGATTTTGCGACTTCTCTCATAGCACTAAGTATCATAGTTCACTTGCAGTACCAATTTATTTCCACAAATCCTAGAGAGCAGCTGCGGGCCAAGGTGGGCAGGGCCCTCCTCACTCACGCGCCAGCCTCCGTTCGAGCCTGTCTAGTGTACCTTGCCTCCACTTAGCTAGCAATACCTGTTTGTTGAACAGACTTTATCATCTACAGATTGTTAAGAATTAATGTTTGACATTTTTGAGAGAGAGAGAGAGAGAGACAGAGAGAGATCAGAGCTACGTGTGTTTTAGAGAGTAGCTGCTGATTGCCACAGATATCACGCCCACATGCTTTTCTCCTCACAAAGGGGGACACTCTCCCGTCAGAGCTGAACACGATCAGATGCAGTGCCGCTTGACGTTGGAGCGTACCTACCTTCCACTTGGCCAGAATTACATTTTTTTAATTGATTTTTAAAGTTTGTCGTGTTTCACTATGTGGGTGCAGCCGCGGGGGATAGCTAGTATAAAATAAATGTAGAATGTTAGTCTCTTTATGATTGGCAATTGTTTGTTCAAATTAAAGAACAATTGTAACTTAATTTAAATGTATTATAATTGACAGCACAATGCTAGTTCCATCGCATCAAAGCTCCAGGATCCAGGGTTCAAATCCCATCTTGGTCACTATTTGTTTGTAGCCTGTAAACGCCTCTTATATCTCCTTGGATTTTCTCTGTGTATGCTATGCTTGATTCCTGCATAATGAAGACATGCATGCAATTTTAATTTGATGATTCTAAATTTGTCTTATAATGAGTGAATGCTAGTTTGTAATATGACTGACATTCATTGCATCCAGGGTTGGTGGCCACCTTGGGACCGGTATTGCTGGGTTAGGCTCTGATTTCTTATGAAACTCAAATTGGAATAAGTAGATGGAAAAAAGAATTAGCAATTCAATGTAAATATATCTGCTGTTTGTTTAATATTTTCACATTAAAAACACTACACAATAAATAGTGATTTTTCTGCCAATTTCTTGTTTTGTAAGCTGACTTTACAACGTACAACTTAATTGCTTTTAATTCATTTGCCTGAGTTTCTTATAAATACTTAATTTCCTTTCTGCAGTGAAGAGAGTTGCCATTTTATTGATATTTATAATGTAAAGCATGTGTTTGTACCTAACAATAGACATTCATAGATTGTGTAAAGTATAAATATTCAAGAAAAAAACATTAGAAAAATATGTGACTTGAAGGAAGTGCTGAATTGACCTTGATAAGAAAATTAAATTAAAGGAATAGAACAAAGATGAGGCATATTCTTCTAACACACAAGGAGGCATCTTCTTGAAGAAATTATAGCATTGTTAGCTAAAGTACAAGCGGACATTTTAATTACACAATCATCAGATATCTTACTTGATGCTTAGAATCTTTTAGTGTTTTTATCTCTATTTTGTCTTGCTATTGTAGTTTTATGTTTGCAGTACCTGACTTCCAAGCATTGTTGGACTGAAAGGCCTGTTCTCGTCCATCCATCCATCCATCCATTTTCCAACCCGCTGAATCCGAACACAGGGTCACGGGGGTCTGCTGGAGCCAATCCCAGCCAACACAGGGCACAAGGCAGGAACCAATCCCAGGCAGGGTGCCAACCCACCGCAGGACACACACAAACACACCCACACACCAAGCACACACTAGGGCCAATTTAGATTGTTCTAATCTTACACAGCACTCCATTGCACAAATGGTGGCATCAGTTGCAGGTGCTTCTGACGGAGATCACAATTGCTGACAATTATACCTAAGAAAAGACATATTCATTGGTTAAAATTAAAACACAGAAATGTATGCCACTCACAAATGGATTAGTAAATTGCTAATTCCTAGAATGCAAGGAAACCATCACAGTAACTTTTCTGTCATGTTTGATAAGATTATTTTCTTTATAATCCTGAAAGTTGAAATACAAGACATATACGTAAAATGAAAAGAGTAGAAAAATGGTTTTATTTTCACTGTCTATCTCAACTAAACATACAGAGGTGAGACAGACATGAAGAGCATAACATACCTCTCGAAATACAATAAGGTTAATGAAAAATTGACATCTGGTATGGCTACAATAGATCTGTCCCATGCTTAACAAATGGAACGAGTCACCCACTTACAGTACACATCAATGCAAGACTAAGAATTTACGTGATTTCATCTGATTTGTTTTGAACTTCAGATCTAAATTCATCTTTCTGTATTGCCTTCCAGAGGGCCCACCTTTCCAAAAGGCTCAAGCCTTATAGCTGCCCAGAAGCCAAGCTTCAAATACAAGGTAAAATTTGGAACAAGATGCTTAACAAACAATAAATGAACATTCTGGTTGAAATATTATGTGCTGTGTAATTTATTATATATACTGTTTGAGTAAGCATTTCATGACAGCTTAGTCATCAGTATAAAACAATTGTGTTATTGTCCTTGTCCTAATTTCCAGTGTGCAAGCTGCCTGGGAGTTAATCTCTTTTCATTTGTCATGTGGACAAGATTTTTCTAACATGATGGCTACTTTGGAGAACTCAAATACAGCACATAATGAATCACATTTTTCCACTTTAGTAAACAACTCACATTTTGCTGTATGTGAGACATAAAAAACATAATTTGCATTGAGATAAAATGTTTCTCATGAGGGAATTTTCAAGATCACTCTGATTTTATTGTTTGCATTTCTCAGTGTTTTCAGCTTTAAGTTTAAAGAATGCTGCTTTTTCACTGTATTGTGGCATCTTTTTCATAGGATGCTTTGAAATGTGCCAGTTGATGTATTTAATTAATTGATTTTAGGCTTACAGAGTTTCAAATGAAAACAGCTGTATTAGTAGAGTACAGTTCTGGAAAGGCTCCATTAAATAACATTAAAATGATACTGTCTGATATGTGTAATTCAAAGTATTGTAAAATCTTAGTCAATTAGAAGATTTAGATTTTTTACCGTACATAAAAAGTATCTTAGTTGAAAAAAAAGATTTCAAAAATGTCTCTTGTTGATGTATAAACCATAGAAGTGGCAAATTAAGCATGTTTTGCAAATGACAGTAATGTGTTAGGATCCCTCGAGGTGCTAAGAATCCCTGATTTCTAGTAAGCAATGTTCGGCTCACATTAATACATCTATTAAAGTGGATGGTTGTGTGGTGTATTAACAAAACAATTTTTAACTTTTTTAGTAGGTGTCGCTCAATGGTGTTTAAGTTAGCATCACATGGGATCATGGTCCAAGTTTGTACCTTCTAGACAAGAGCTTTTGCAAATATTGCTTTGATTTAGACTTTGGAACAGCAACTTTTGGCTAGGTTCTTCCTCCTTTTTCTGTTATAAATTGTTTTCTATTTTTTGGGGGCGCAAAATGTAGATCTGATATTTATTTTTGGACTTTCTGTTTGCTTTAAAAGTTATAAAATATGTTAAATGATTTCATCTGCCATTTTGTATATTTATGATATTCACCATTTTGTACTCCCATGGTTAGGGCAGCATCAAGCATGGCTATGGGCCTTGTCCTTGAAGGTTGTGACCTGTAGGTTAATGATCCAACAAGTTAAAAGGCCATCCATGATTTCTCTTTATCTTCCAAGTTGTGGATTCAAACCCCTTTTGAAAATTGATCTTTTCAATAAACTTTTGACTCAAATATACTTTTGCTGTTTGGAATTTTTGCTGTTGAAATTTTGACTATAATTTTGTTTCTCTTGTTTTGCCTTAGGCGTTCATGTTATTGATCTCCCATTTTTGATCCTTTTCTCTTTTAATGTCTATCTTCTGGTTCTTTCTCCAGAAACTGTCAATGGGCTGACATAACAGTTTATTTCTTCGTGTATTGAGTTTGTCTTTCTGGTTCTGACTGCCACTTTGGTTTGGGTTACTGCGTTCCGCCTCTAGTCCTTCTTCCTCTTGCCAACTTGTTGCAGAGTAGAACATAACAACTATAATATGGGATTCAGGGACCACTTCCGGGTGCCATTCATTCCCTCATTTACTTTATTCAGATTGTCACAGACAGCCGGGGTCCTTGTCTGGCCAGAACGCCTCTTCATTGTATGGCCCAGGGGAGCAAGCCTAGTCAGAACAGTACCTCCTCTGGAATGCTAGATGGCAGCTTCCTTGGGTGGCAGTGGTGCCTCGGATTCCTGCAGGGCTCCATAGGAGATGGAGTTCCCTACAACCCTGTTGGGATTCGGTGGTGCCGCCAGGGGGTGCTGCAGTTGTTCCTGAGCATGTGTGGGCCACACCCAGAAGTGCAGCCGGAAATAGGTCATCAGACACCTGGAGCACTTCCAGGTGGGCTTGTCAGGAGGAGACGGACTAAGCTTGCCGGAGAGGAGTGGTGAAGATAGAGAGTGAAGAAGAGAAGTATTGTGATTAGGATTTGTGCTTTGGAATGTGTTGTGGGCTCGTGGGGACGGGGAAGACGTTCCACACAAGTGAAGAAAAATAAAAAGCATCTTTGTTTTTATAAGTGTGCCTCCTGTGTCTCTCTGTGTCGGGTTAGTGCTGGTATAGTGCCATCTATTGACAGAAGATACAGAACCACCTGACTAAACAAAGGGTATGCTTTGTCTTCTTTCTTGTTTATGATTTTCATAGTCATGAAATCCAGATGCATTCAGGCTTTAGAGATTTTATGGAGGTAATTTAAAAGTTTCACTTTTACCGTCTGGAAGTGATTGTTGTCCTTTTGGCCTCATCACATTGTCATCTCCACTATGCACTGTAACAGCATGCAGTTAGGTGTAATGCAAATAAGATGAAAAATAACACGTCCTATTTTATTAGGTCATGTAGTTCTACAAAAAATATCAAAATGATGAGTTTTACTCCATTTTTTTTTTTTTTTAAATTGATGTACCAGTGTATTTTCAGTGAGTTGAGTGTTTCCTCTGACTGGAATAAAGATTGTAATATAGCTATAACCCTAATATAGCCATTAGTTATATTTATATACCATTTTTGGCAACCATTGCACGTCCATCCTGCCTGGAAGAGAGTTTCTCTCTGAATTGCCTTTCTTCCTCTTTTTTAATTGGGAGTGTTTTTCTTGTCTTCTTAGAGAGTCAAATCTGGGAGGCTGTCATACAAACAGGGCCTGTTAAAGCCCATTAAGGCATTTATTGTGTGATTGTTGTTGCTGTTGTTGTAATGTAGGAGAAACTAACCAAATGTTAAGGGGTCTTTCAATGAAGGAATAGGAGTGGGACCTATGCTACCTTTTGAAACAAAGAGAAGAATTTTTGTTCTTATTTTATTTCTTACTGGGGACAGGATTAAAAGGTTCACTACCGAGCCACACTGTCAATTTGTTCTTGCATAGTAATGTACACATTTAATTCATTTAAATTCCACTTTGACCCACCCTGAAGCATTTTTTTTTACTTTGAAAAATTAAAGAATAGAAAAGGGAACTGATTTGATGCGATTAACATAGTTTTTACAGTGCTAGTTTTGCATTTAGATTATTTGGAATGAAGAAAAAAATATCAGTGCCTAGGGAGAAAGAGAACAAAGAGAAACTGCGCTTAGTTTAAATAAAATCTATAAAGTAAGAGGAAAAAGTGCAACCATGTGAAAAATACAAGCTGCAAATGCAATTGAGACCCTACAAGGTGAAATACATTGAGGCTTCAGAGTGTGAGACACAGTGGGGTAGAAGTGCACAACACACAGCTTCGGCAACTGTTTAAATGAAAAATAAAAGTTTTCCAGGTGTTTTGAAAGGCTAGTTTGAGTAAACAAATGGGTTCAACTTTACCTGGCTTTGTTTTCCATCTGTCCACTTTTAAGATTTTTTACTTTTCCCACTCATATACTGTACATGATTTAGAAAGAATTATAAGCACTGGCCTCATCATTCTCCTCTTTTTGGAATGTTGGCTTTAATCCAATTAAGAATTATTGATTAAAATAATTTAGACTTTGCTTCTACTGTTCCTCTATATTTGAACCTTACCTCAATAAATTATTATTGCTGCTGTTATTTGACTTACTGATTATGAATGTGTTTTTTATTTTGGGGTGAATTGTTCAGTGTCTAGGCTACTTAACCTCTGGCCTAAAAATGAGGCTAATGATTTAGTGGCTATTATCAAAGAATTATATATATATGTGATAGGTTCACATAAAGCTTAAAAGTATAAAGCAATTACTGCAGAACATATTTTGGAAAACTCAAAGCATTTTCATGTGCAAGTGGCCTATTTAAAAAAGCACTGGATCAATTACCAGGAACACATCAGCCCCAAGCAGCAACTAGCAGTGTGTCTAGCAATGACATAAATCAAAGCACAGTTATAATAATAATACTACATGAAATTCACAGGCGCACCTGCTGTGGTTAGCCTTTCCCCTTCTTCTGAAATTCAATAAATTAGGTAAAAACCAAACTATACAATGCATTCTCAAATTAAATTCAATGCACGGTGATGGTGAAGTGCTTACTAGTGTTTTACGATACTTGAAAATGTGAACCTTTTTAAATTATGTTTTCATAGTTTAAAAGCTATAGTAAAATGCTTGTTGACAGTGCCTAAACGTTTTGTGTAATGGCTGTTAAGCCTGCGGCTTTTCCCCATACAGCAACATTATTTTTTGAAAACAAATATAATCATATAACCCAACTTTTTTATTCCTCATAGTTGTTTTTTTGTTAATTTAAATTCATTTATTAATTAATTTGTTTTGATTTAAGTATAATGTGTGCATGGTAAAATGTACATGGTTTTGAATTGTAGTAAGGGGGTATGTTAAAAGCAGCAAATGAATCTGCTTTCAAATATTTCCTTCTAGAATATTAAAAGTTGAACGAGTATTTATCCTTTATATTATGTATTGCTAGATGTGTAAGCCTGTGCTGTAAAAAGCATGGGGTCGTGGAAACTATTGAAATCGTCAGAAAAAAAAATTGAAATGTAGAGATGTTAGGTAATTGAAAGGAACTACTCTGGGCATCTCTCTTTGAGGAGGTTTCGTTTTGCCGACATACTCGCCTCATTTGTGCATTAGCGGCTAAGCGACTGTCTTTCTTCTGAGGTTTTCTTTTGCTGACGTGCTCACCTCGCTTGTGTATTAGTGGCAGGAGGAAAAGTAAAAGAGATGCCGTTTTGCTGATGTGCTCGCCACACTTCTGAAATAGCTGCTAAGCGAGTGACTCTGTCTTTGGAGGTTTCATTTTGCCGGCATGCTGGCCTTGCTTAGCCCGACTCCACCTCTCACTTCCGGGCCAGACAGACACACACACCTCCATTTATATATAAGATGTGGTGGGACATGTCTATGTTATGCACAGCTTAAAAAAGTAAAACAAAAAGTGAGATCAGGACTACATGATTAGAAGACAAACAGATTGAAAGCAATGTGAAATGCTTTTTTGTGTTTGCTTAGAATTGCTTTTCATATCGTGCCATCATATGTGAAAAATGTTAACAAAATAATAAAAGTAATTAGTATTATTAAAACTTATACCTCAAGCATTTTGCTGTGAAATGACTTTGGAACCTGTTGTGTTTTTCTGGTTTTCTTTTTGTAATTTTCTTTTCTGCTATTATTTATTTTTTGCTATGATGATCACCTCACAAGGAGGAGGAGGAGAAGTACTCAGCTGGATTAGAGAGCAAGAGGAATTGACCAGGAGATGGAAGGCACAAATGGAAATTGACATCAGGATATCAAAAGAAGCCATCAAAGCAAAATTAAAACACCATGCTAATTGATTGTGTTTGAGCTAACTTGTTTTATTTGCTGTACATAATTCTAATCAAACCAAGATTTTTTGGAACAAATCCTAAAGCTTGGATGTAAGAAGCTGGTATGCCATAACCTTCATTGTATTTTCTATTATTTTTGTGTTGTTAGCCACCATATTCATTGCCAGTCATATGGGCGTGGTCTGTGATGTCACATGCCTGTGGCTGATGACATCATCATGCAGCTGCAGGTTAGCAGTATAGTTAGAAAAGTCTTTGGTTAGATTGGTTCAAACCCTCTGCTTACTTGTTGGACAATGAATTTTGCCTAGTAACTTGATAAGCGTTTAGAATATATTTAAGGTATTTGAATTTTAGCCTGTTACTAACAATTCTTACTGGATTTCCCTGCAGTCACTCTAATTTCCTAGTCCAGCCATTATCATCAAATTGCAGAGCCACAGCCGCATACATCACTGCTGGTCTAGGCCAGCAGTTTCAAGATGGAACTGACATAACTGCAGTTTCAGGACAGAAGTTTAAAAGTTGAAGTTCAGGGGTTTTTGGCAAAGTCAGGAAGTTATGTTGTGTTATTAAGTGATAAAATGGGACAATATATTATATGTTGTCACGTATTTGCACCAGATGGTCACTTTCCAGGTATGCCGAAAGAAAGTACTACCACTTTGGGACGAGAGGAAGAGCTGTCGCTAAACAGTCTTTTCTCCTTTTTCCCTTACAGCCTTGAGAAACCGCCACCTTGAGGGCACTGAAGCAAAGGAAACCCCACCTCTTCTGGTCTACCTGATATAAAAGGAGAACACTCACAAAAGGTGGCTTCTCATTCTGAAGCTGATCTCGCTTTTTTGCTGACTTCAGCCAGAAACGTTAATTAGTAGTCCCAGAGAGGACAATGATATTCTTTAAGAAGGCACATCATTTTTTATTTTATTTTTGTTCCAATTAAACAGGATTTGCCTGGTTGGCACGCAAAGCATTTGGCTTTGTTCTGTATCTTTATTCTCAAGGCTATAAGTACTGTCTCTCTCTCTATATATATAGTATATTTACACGTCCATCTTCTAAACCTGATTTATCTTGAACAGGGTCGTGGGGGAGCTGGAGTCCATCACAGTAATCATGTGACAAAAAGAAGGAACAATCTATTGCAGAGTGAACACACACACACACACACAAATAACACACGCACGCACTAATGCACACATACACACACACAGACCCTTTGAACTGTGGGAGAAAGCCCTCACAGACACAGGGAGAATATACATACATGCATGCATACACACACACACACACACACAGACACACACACGTGCATGCACGTTTATTGTATACTAGCAAAATACCCGCGCTTCGCAGCGGCGAAATACTGGCTGAATATTTAAATTAAGAAAAAAGTAAACATTTTTAAACTGAGGGAAAATATACAAATAATTATTTGTTAAGGATCTCTTTGTACACGACGTTGTCAGTTCGTCCCTCCGGTTGTAATATGACCAAGCTATGTGCTGAGCTTACTCTTGAGCATGCAACATACAGTTGGCCATGTGAAAAGCAATCCTGCCTCAAATCAATGCCAACCTTTTGTAGTGTTTGTCCTTGAGACTTATTAATTGTCATTGCGAAGCAGAGCCTTACTGGAAATTGAATGCGTTTGAATTGAAATGGGAGATTAGATGGTATAACGGGGATGCGAGGAATAAAAACTGTGTCACCCGAGGCACTGCCAGTAAAAATAGTTGCTTCAATCAGGTTGTTTTGTAGAGATGTGACCTGAAGTCTCGTGCCGTTACAAAGTTTTGGTGGCTGTAAGTTTCTCAGTAACATTATTGGTGCCCCGACCTTCAAAATGAGATTATGCTCAGGAGTGCCTGGAGGATTTAGAGTGTTGAGAAACTCTATCGGATAATGCACCGCGTCTTCTACTTCTACAACTGAATCAACAGATTGATATGTTTTTGGTTGTGAAGGTAGTTCTTGAAGTAAAATGTGGTTTATAGTCGTAGTCATGTAATTTTTTGGTGTCAGGATAGCTCTCTCTCTTAACCATGACACGTTATTTTGGTGGAGATTTCGTAGATCGGGGTAAACATTTTGAAGAAGGCTTTGTAAGGTATTCACGATGAGACAGAGATTTGTAGGAATATTTATTTTACGATTTTCTTGTATGAAGGTGCCATCACCTATACTCATCAGAAGAGCAGAGAACTCCTCGGCTTTTTTGTCGCCTTTCAAATGAACTCTCATGTTTATTTTTTAAAGTAACAACATTGATTTGTGGCCATAAGTATGAAGATTTCAGAGATGCTTTAACTTCATCAGCGCGTGTTCCTCTGGGCATGACTGGTAGGGTTTGGCGGAAGTCTCCAGCCAGTAACACTGTCAAGCCTCCCATAAGTTTGTTGGTGTTTCGGATGTCTTGGAGGGTCCTATCTAAAGCCTCAATACCTGCTCTGTGTGCCATAGTGCATTCATCCCAGACAATAAGCTGACAATGTCGCAGCACTTCAGCCATGTTGCTTTGCTTTGATATGTTACACATGGGGGATTCAGTATGGTTGAGGTTCAGAGGCAGCTTGAAAGCTGAATGAGCAGTTCTGCCACCCTCTAGAAGAGTTGCAGCAATGCCAGAAGAAGCCACAGCTATGGCAATGTTACGTTTTGCTCGGATTTTTGCAAGGAGAAGGTTTATTAGGAATGTCTTACCAGTTCCTCCTGGAGCATCAAGGAAAAACACTGTGCCAGTGGCTGACGCAACGCTGCTCATGATTTGGTCATAAACTGACTTTTGGTCACTATTTAGCAAACGCTCTTTATTTGTGACTATATTGGCCAATTGCGAGGTGTTGTAAGATGTCTCTTTCAAGTACTCGGGATTTGACGTAAGTTGTACCAGTTGTGTTAAAGGTGAAGGCAAACCGTAATGATGAAGAGATTGACCTCCAATACCAATTACGTAGTTTTGAAGCAAGTGTAGACAGTTGTTATAGATCAAATTTAAGCACTGGTGGACTTCTGTTCGTATATGATCTTTTTCAGTCTGTCTCCTAATATCATCTGCTATGCTGTCTTTATGTTTTTCCCATAGGTTTAAGGGGTTTTCCATTTGGCAGAACACCAACATGACAGCAAACAGTTCACGGATCTTTTGAGGTGAGCGAGACAGAGCAGCTTCCTGTAGAGTCTCGTCCCAGTTGATATCGTCATGTAATAAACCGAGTGCCCTGCAGGCTGACTTATAGGTGGGATGTAGGACACCATCAACTATTCTGAGAGATTTGAAAGATGTGGGACCTGTGATTTTGTTGAGCAGCAGTCGAAGATGGTAGCATTCAGAGTTATTCGGGTGTACAGTGTAGACCCGTCCCAGCACATTATGCTTTTTCACTCCCGAATGTCCTGATACAGGGTTGCCTTGTTTTCTTCGACGAAACATGTTGTTTGCCCACACATAATATGATGGAATTTCATTATAATGAAGTTGTTTTGCAAAATCATCGTGTTTACAAAGGTCAAAGAATGCTAAAAGGGTGGTTTGTGGTGGATTGTGTACTTTATCGGCAACGTTGGCTTCTGTGAAATAAATTCTTTGTCCGTTCTCAAGATGCACAGCAAGATGAACGACCGGAGGGTAACGTTCGTGAATGGGGAAAACAGAAAATGCGCCAGGCTGCTTCAGAGCTACTAATGTAACGACCAGCTTCGTATCGAGATACTTCGTCATTTTCATTTTGTATTGTAAATACTGCCTGGTCACTTCCCTTGTTAACATACTTGCAGATGTATTTGATTGATTTTACTGAAGTGCAAAATTCGACATTGATGTGAGCATTGAAGAAGCGGGACAGCACAGGACTATAAGGGACCACCCATCTGTTGTCGATATCTACTCCTTTGATGTTAATTGTATGACCTCCATCAGCAGGTCCGCGCCGGCGGTACTGAGGGTAACCATCTTCTCCGGTCTGAGTTTCTGAGATGAACGGACGCGGGTACTTCTTAGTGCATATTCTGTTGATCATGCAGGGTGAGTTGATATTATGAGGTCCACATGGGCCGTGAATCATGGTGGATTTTACTATTTTGTGTAGGGCAGGGTCAGTCTGTGGATCAGGAATTTCCGCACGGATGACTTCATCGATGAGAGCTGGTTTAATCCTATCTTTTAACCACAATAGAATGTGTGCATGGGGAATACCTCGCTTTGCCACTCTATGGTGTACATGTAGCAATTTGTACAGCCAAAAATGTTACTCTTCGTGAGCAAGTCTATGATTTTGCGAATCTTGAGATGAAATACACGACTGATAAGGTCGTGGCGATCGTGAGGTTTTTGACGTGGAAGGAGAATTTCAGTGATCTCAGGCCATTTAGGATTGCAAGTAAATGTGATGAATAAGTCAGGGCGGCCATAATGACGTACGTATGTCATTGCGTCTTGTGTACGCTCGTGCATATAGCGAGGTCCTCCAGTGAAGGAAGATGGTAATATCACAGCTTGACCAAGTTCTATTAAATCAGTGTCTTTTTTGTGAATAGCATCTTTTAAGTGAACGTAATTTTCAGCTCGTAGTTTTTTCTGATTTAGTCTGATATAATTGAGTCGTTCGGATTCAATTTTTGCATACATATCAACTAAAAACTGATTTAATAAAGTTCGGAAGAAAAGGATAGTATTATCATGATGTTGTCTGATCATAAGGCGGTATGAATAGAAGTTTGCTGCAGAGACGGTTTTGTTCATAGGTAACTTACTGGTAGCATGAACTTGAGGTATAGACACAGAATAGCCGTCTTCACCATAGCAGAACATGAGAGGATATTGAAGTGCATCATAGGATCTGTGGGTTTCCTTAATGCGTTGTAGTTTATTGTCTCTGGTTTTCAAGACAATATCTCTACTGTTGAACGTTTGCCCAACGATGACAACACCAACTTGATGAACTGTGGGTTTATTAAATCTGCCTTTGTGTGCATGTAATGGTTTTTTGTCTGCGTGAATGACAACTTTGAAGTGTTTGTCATCATCTGAAATACTGTCCATTGTGGAGTGGAAGTCCTGGATGTAAGTGTTACAGTCATGGAGCATTTTTTGTAATTGCTTGACCAGGGGTATGTTAAGTCCAGAAAAATTAGCGCAGCGGATTTGTGCTTCCTTTTCATCATCCCCGACAAAATAAATTTGCAAAAATTTGTGTTCCTCTCTCGGCATAGGTAAAAGACTGCCAATCAAGTGATACACTTGTCCCTGAACTTTAAATGAAGGCATAAAATTTCCCTCAACGATTTGTTTAGCACCAAATGACGTCATTTGAAATGCGCTGTTGTACTTTCGAATATTGTTCAAGAAATGCTCAGTTTGAGGATGTTCGCCATTTAGCAGGCTCTCAAGAAGGTCAGGAAGCTTACGTAAAGGAGTGAGAGAGACTTTACCACCATTACAGCACAAACCAGGAGACTCGCATTTCCACTTCTGAGCCTGACAATAGTCACAGTGAACATCAATGGATCCAATGTGTACTGTTTTGTCAGACTCATAATGTATGTTTGGGTCATACGCAAATCCACAATTGGCTTTTTTGAGCCAAACTTGTTGTTTTCGTATGAGCCGCTTTGCATTATTGGGATCGTATCTAGAAACAGAAGCTCTATTAACTTGTGGATTTGCCTCCGTGTATTTAGCGACAGCGTGTCTATGAACTTGTGGATTTGCTTGCGAGTATTTAGCCACAGCGTCCCTATGAACTTGTGGATTTGCTTGCGAGTATTTAGCGACAGCGTCTCTATGAACTTGTGGATTTGCTTGCGAGTATTTAGCGACAGCGTCCCTATGAACTTGTGGATTTGCTTGCGAGTATTTAGCCACAGCGTCCCTATGAACTTGTGGATTTGCTTGCGAGTATTTAGCCACAGCGTCCCTATGAACTTGTGGATTTGCTTGCGAGTATTTAGCTACAGCGTCCCTATTAACTTGTGGATTTGCTTGCGAGTATTTAGCCACAGCGTCCCTATTAACTTGTGGATGTGCCTGCGAGTATTTAGCCACAGCGTCCCTATTAACTTGTGGATGTTCCTGCGAGTATTTAGCCATAGCGTCCCTATGAACTTGTGGATGTGCTTGCGAGTATTTAGCCACAGCGTCCCTATGAACTTGTGGATTTGCTTCTGAGTATTTAGCCACAGCGTCCCTATGAACTTGTGGATTTGCTTCTGAGTATTTAGCCACAGCGTGTTTATTAAGTTGTGGATTTTTGTGCGAGTATTTGGCGGCAGCTGCACGAAGTTGCTTCTGTCTAGCTGCATCAGAAAATCTACCACGACGTCTGATACGCCTCCTTTTTACTGTGTTCTCACAGCTTGGATTGCTGCTGTCATAATCGGCTCGAGCTGGATTTGTGTTGAACTGACATTCGGTATGTGTCAATCGATATAAGCATACAACTGGCTTCATCAATAACTTCGCATCCATGTTTTGAGAGTTGAAATATTCATAAACATCAAAGTGTCCACTACTCAAATCGTCACCTGTGAATCTAAGATGTTTAAGAGGCATTGACGGTTGTCCAAAGGTGTAAAATATTTGGCCATTTCGGTATACTTGAAAGCGACAACCAAACAATTCAACAGCAGCCATCAACTCACATGCAGAACCATAGGTGAAGGGCTTAAGCATTTCAGTCTTATAGTGCTCCTGCGTAGTATAATTATCTCCTGTACCATCATCAGTCCACACTTTGAACCTGTCCCAGTGATTTAATACATAAGACACAATGTCCCTGCGGATATCAAAAGAGAGCCTGATATGTCCGTGCAATATGTAACACACAGAATGGAAAAGGCAGGCGCCATCTCTGGGCATACACACCACTCGGTAAGTGATAGTTCTTTGATTGATGGTGATCACCTCGATAGACATTTTAATAGGGTTAGAGTTGCAAGAATAAAGGGAATGGGTACTTGATCAACAGCAGAGAAGTTGCGGATTAAATAAAGAAAATGGGTACCTGAACACTAAAGTTAGTGTAAAATATCTATACAATAACTATAACAATCTTACCAAATGAACAATAAAACAATGCAGAATCCGTGGATTAAATGTGCCTTATAAATTGCGCAGCGCCTTATATGGGTAGGCAGTCAGGCAAAGAAAGGGATTCAAATATATAAACGAAGAAAACAGCAGCAGAGAAGTCGCGGATTAAATAAAGAAAATGGGTACCTGAACAGTAAAGTAAGTGTAAAATATCTACACAATAACTATAACAATGTTAAGAAATGAACAATAAAACAGCGGAGAAATCGTGGATGAAATGTGCCTTATAAACTGCGCAGCGGCTTATATGGGCAGGCAGTCAGGCAAAGAAAGGGATTCAAATATATAAACGAAGAAAACAGCAGCAGAGAAGTCGCGGATTAAATAAAGAAAATGGGTACCTGAACACTAAAGTAAGTGTAAAATATCTACACAATAACTATAACAATCTTAACAAATGAACAATAAAACAGCGGAGAACCCGTGGATTAAATGTGCTTTATAAACTGCGGAGCGCCTTATATCGGCAGGCAGTCAGGCAAAGAAAGGGATTCAAATATACTGTATAAACGAAGAAAACAAAAGTAGAGAAGCCGCGGATGAAATGTGCCTTATATGGCGTTCGTTTATAACACAGCGAAAAAGATGTGTAAAGACCGCTTCACAAAAAAACTGTAGAGCGCCTTATCTTCGTTGGCGAAGCAAGGAAAAAGGACGGCCTTATATCTCGCTCGTTTATAACACAGCGAAAAAGATGTGTAAAGACCGCTTCACAAAAAAACAGCAGAGCACCTTAGCTTCCTTGGCGAAGCAAGGAAAAAGGACGGCTTTATATCTCGTTCGTTTATAAAACTGTGGATAAGCTTTGAAAAGAATGCCTCCTTGGCGAACTGCAGAGCGCCTTATGTTATTTAGCGAAGCAAGGAAAAAGGACGGCCTTATATCTCGCTCGTTTATAACACAGCGAAAAAGATGTGTAAAGACCGCTTCACAAAAAAACTGCAGAGCACCTTAGCTTCCTTGGCGAAGCAAGGAAAAAGGACGGCCTTATATCTCGCTCGTTTATAACACAGCGAAAAAGATGTGTAAAGACCGCTTCACAAAAAAACTGCACAGCACCTTAGCTTCCTTGGCGAAGCAAGGAAAAAGGACGGCCTTATATCTCGCTCGTTTATAACACAGCGAAAAAGATGTGTAAAGACCGCTTCACAAAAAAACTGCAGAGCACCTTAGCTTCCTTGTCGAAGCAAGGAAAAAGGACGGCTTTATATCTCGTTCGTTTATAAAAATGTGGATAAGCTTTGAAAAGAATGCCTCCTTGGCGAAGCAAGGAAAGGAATTCACACACCGCAGCGAAGAACGGCTTTATATGGGCAGGCAGTCAACTACGTGAGGGGCATGGTGATTTCCGCAGCAGCCGCGGGGAGGCATGATGATGCAAGACGCAACCGCCTGCAGGGAGGCGTGATGATGCAAGACGCAACCGCCTGCTATGGCCGTATACAGTATAAGAAAAAGGTTCCAGTTATGACCGTAACGCTTTGAATTTCGAAATGAAACCTGCCTAACTTTTGTAAGTAAGCTGTAAGGAATGAGCCTGCCAAATTTCAGCCTTCCACCTACACGGGAAGTTGGAGAATTAGTGATGAGTGAGTCAGTCAGTCAGTGAGTGAGTGAGTCAGTCAGTCAGTGAGGGCTTTGCCTTTTATTATTATAGATATACACACACATACTATATATATATATATATATATATATATATATATATATACACACACACATACTATATATACATATATATATATATACTAGCAAAATACCCGCGCTTCGCAGCGGAGAAGTAGTGTGTTAAAGAGGTTATGAAAAAAAAAGGAAACATTTTAAAAATAACGTAACATGATTGTCAATGTAATTGTGTTGTCATTGTTATAACTGTTGCTGTCTTTTTATATATATATATATATATATATATATATATATATATTATATATATAACATACACACACACATAAACATTTATATACATATACATATATATACATATCTACATATACACATCTACATATATATACACACATACATAAATACACACATAAGACTTACTGACTGAAACGGGCTTTCATTGACAATC
>NC_041394.2:159996474-160031474 GCF_900747795.2 Erpetoichthys calabaricus | reverse complement strand
CTTATTCATTTTGTCCTGGATCGTTTCGTGCGTCTGGATTGTTTGCCATCTGCCTGTGTACATTAGGACTTCAAGTGGTTTCATGGTCATCCTGCAAAGAAAGGAGCGCTCCTGAACCCGTCCACCCTTCTTCACCACTTCGGGAACTACCGGTAGGACTATCTTTACATTCCCATTTAACATGCGGATCTCCGGACTATCTTTTTTCATCATTACATTTCATCCGTTGTCGTTTTTCATGAACTTTTTCATGATTTACTGTGTGTTTTGTTTGTGCTTTGTTGTATTTAATGTGTAATTGCTGTAAGGGGAACAGTGGTGGTATCGTTGTTTTCTTATTTCATTTGTTTTCATTACAATCTTTATTTGCCGTTTGATTACCGGTTTTTGTCTTTATTTGTGACTGTGCGCTGGTTGGTTCAAGGCTGGGTGTGTCCCTGGAATCTCCACCATAAAAATAAATAAATCACCGTCTTCTCGACGATGTGAATCTTAGCGGCACCAGACCGCTACAGCGTCATTCATTTCTCCTTGCTGCTGATTGACTGTGATACATCTCCAGCTGAGTGTTCTTGTGTTTTCCGTTTACTTAAAAGCCTGAACAGCAGGCTGTTTGCTTTGTTTCTCTCTCCTCCCCCAGACATTCTCTGCTTCTGTTGGGGGTTGTGCTCCCCTATGATGTTTGTCTATTCTTTAATCGATAACTAACTGAATACTGAGCTTGTTTTACTTCTGAAAGAGACTTGTTTGTATGAAGTGTTTGAATAAAGTTCCTGTCTCTACAATCTCCTGTGTTTCTGTGACCCAAGTGTTACACCCTGCAGTACTGCAGCCTCACTGTCTCTGGGATTCAGCCGCTGCACTCGACTTGCCTGCCAGCGTCAGCACTTACCTCTGTGTGCTTGCATGCAGCCAGTTCAAGTGCAGTTGGCTCAGTAATTTACTGAGTTTCATCCATGGCGTCAGTTGCACTTTGTACATATTGTTCCAGTAGTTTTTTAAAATAGCCGTGTGTAAAATTCCAGTAATTGTGATGCTCTTCACATGAAAAAAGTGTTTTAAAATTTCACTTTTTCTTTGTTAATTGTGACGTTTACTTAAAGCGCAGCAAAAAAGTATTTGACGTCTAGGGATGCATTAACCCCCAAGTATGTGGCAGTTTAAGGCTTAAAGCCCCAAGATGCTGCCGAAACGAGCTGCACCGTCTAAGGCTTCTGGCAATAAAAATGCGCTTGCATGAACTACAGTACATATAGCAGTAACATCGGTATTTTACATTCTAGCACTACGGGAGACATAGCAGTGCAGTATACAGGTTTACCTTTACATTCTTTTTTTAGGTAATGTATAAAGTTGATTTTGAAATAAAATTAAAGTGTTTTGGGGGCATATTTAGTGTTTAAACTATAAAAATAGGCATTTTCTTTAACCACATCCAAAATTTGCGGTTTATCAGAATTCACATATATATATATATATATATATATATATATATATATATATATATATATTTTATATACTAGCTGAAATACCCAGCATTGCCCAGGAGGAAAATAAAGTTTTGTTTTGTTTTTTTAGTTGTTTGATAAAAATATAATTAAAAAAACCACAACTTTAAAAATAAAAATAAATTAACAAACAGTGAAGACTCACTAATGTGCTTGTCTACACTAATGCGGTCTTGTATGTACTGATGCTCGGAACTGGACAACTATTTAATTTCAAAAGCAACAGGGGCGCGGTGGTGCTCAAACATAAAGAATGCTGGCAGTCACCTCCAGTTCGTTGTCGGGTGGTTATTCCGAGTGTCAACTGGATGATAACATGAATACAAGAGCGCAAGATCATCCCCCCACCCTACCCAGAAGGGGGTGGGTTAGGGTTGATTTCATCCTGCAGTATTTTTAGTCGACCAATGCGAAACGTGAATACCAAGTTTCATGAAAATCACTCCAGCCATTTGGAAGTGATGCTGGAGTATACATACATACACACATACTGTACATTGACATTTATATATACAGGCACCTGTACCAGGCGGCTGCGCCTACATAGTAATGAAACAGGACAAACTTTAAAAATCAATAGACGTTGGCACTATATCTGATTGTGTTCAGATCTGACGGGAGAGCGTTCCCCGCGTGGGGAGAAAAGCACATGGCCGTGATAATCTCTGACAATTAGCAGCTACCCGGTAAAACACATGGAGCTCTGATCTCTCTCTCAAAAATGTCAAACGTTACTCCTTAACAATCTGTAGATGATAATGTCTGTTGAACAAACAGGTATCACTAGCTAAGCAGAGGCAAGGTGTACTCCAACACATGGTGAGATGCATACCGACTCGAACAGAGGCTGGCAAGTGAATGAGGAAGGCCACGCCAACCTCGCTCTCGGGCCATAGTCACTCTCTTGGATTTGCATAAATACATCAGTACCGCAAGTGAAATATGGTACTTAGCGAGATGAGAGAACTTGCAAAATCAACAGGAAAGTTCAAGCAAATTATAGACAACAACCATATCTAAATCCGTTAAGTAATTCTCTCATAAAAGTGGACAGACATACAGAAAGAACGAGCTTGGACCAGGAAATTTTTAAAACCATTTCTTAACGAGCACCTATGGGCCAAGGGTAACCTACATTCCAAATTTCAAGTCCTCATGGTTCAGGAGATTTCGTGATGAGTTAGTCAGTGGTATTTGGCTTTATATGTATAGTCACACATTATTTTAACATGGCCTTCTCATAACTTCACTGTAATTTAATCCTGATACTCTGTATATCTAATTCATTATAATAACTATTCATTCAAAATCTGTACTAACCCCTACTCTCTCTTCTGTTTCCTTTTCCGGTGTCCTGTTGGTGGTGGCGTGCGCCACCACCATCTACCCAAAGCACCATGATGTTCCAACAATGATGGATGGATTAAAAGCCAGAAATCTGTATGACCATCAGCATCAAGTGACTCCGTGAAAAACCCGAACTACAAAGAGGACTATTTCATTTATGTTAGGTAGAATGCCCAAAGGGGACTGAGCGGTCTCGTGGCCTGGAACCCCTACAGATTTTATTTTTTTCTCCAGCCTTCTGGAATTTTTTTTTGCTTTTTCTGTCCACCCTGGCCATCGGACTTTACTCCTTTCTATGTTAATTAATGTTGTCTTATTTTAATTTCTTATTTTGTCTTTTATTTTTCTTCTCTCCATTATGTAAAGCACTTTGAGCTACTTTTTGTATGAAAATGTGCTATATAAATAAATGTTGTTGTTGTTGTAGTCACACACGTGCGAGTAGGAGGCAGCTAAAGGGCTTGAGTAGCTGTAATACTACATCAGACCAGGGGGTGGCGGAGTGTGCCGACTGTCTCTCTCAGTCTCTTATAGACCATTCCCGGGAAATCTTGCCAGATTCTGGTGCCACTGATGACTTCACTTCCGGTTCTGGCATTGATGACATAATTTCCTTTTCTAGCCCTTAAAACCGCCATCTTACCTCCACTTAATCTGTTCTGTTGTGGACTCTGTACTATGCACATCGCGCTACTTAAAAATCAACTTTTTTGCAGCCAGGAAAACAATATACACACATAAACAAATGTGTTGCAGCTATTCCTGCTTGTCACTCCTCTCTATAATTACAAAACAAAATGTGCAAATTAATGCCTGAAAAGTAAATACACATGAAACAAATGACTCCACATGCCACTGAGGGATTCATAGGTAAAATACCTGCAAAACGTAAATTTTTTTTTAATTTATATTTTTTTACACGAGGTAAACACAAAAAACAAACCCACACACAAAAAGCTGAGGCTCCAAGGATAGCCTCTCAGAAAAGCCACATAAAAATGAAAACTGTGAAGGAAAAAGAAATAAAAGAAAAAGTTATACCAGAAATAGAAAATACAACAACAAAAATGTTTGTTTCAGGATTATTTTTCTGGAAATGTGTAAGAGAAAATGAACTTACCAGCTAAATAATAGTTTGCTACAGTATGTGTTCAAATACAAAACTGTTACTTTAAAATGAGTTGACGTAGTACATGGAGACACAGTTGAAAATTTGTCAAGGGTAAATTTCACACAAACGTTAGGAGGTTTTTCTTCACACAGAGAACCATAGATATAGACAGAAGCACTTAAGGGACATTCAAAACTCAACTTGATGCTATTGTGGAGGACTGAATAGGACTGGTAAGCTTTGCTGGGCTGAAAGGCCCATTCTAGTCAAAATGTTTCCAATATTTTTAATGTTCTGAATTAATGGCTTTGCAGTGTGGTAAGGATAGTTTGACATCACTGAAAATCAATACTTTCACTATTCAAGAACACTAACACAACTGTGCTGTCTCAGAAAGACAAACAAACATATTCATGGATCAAATCAGAATTAGCCAGTTGAATGATATTTAAAATTACATGTTGCACAAATTTGTTTTTTTAACAAACCATTGTATTAACATTATTTTAGTAATTAAACGTTTTTGTTTTGCATAAACTGTTCTGACAAAGAACAAACTATACCTTTTAGTGTATTAGATATACGCTGCTTCACTCTATATTGCGGATTTCATATGTAAGCATATCTAAATATATAATGTGGATTTTTCGCTGCTTCGCGGTATTCTGCGGACAATGGGTCTTTTTACTTCTGATACATGCTTCCTCAGTTGGTTTGCCCAGTTGATTTCATACAAGGGATGCTATTGGCAGATGGCTGAGAAGCTACCCAATCAGAGCACGCAGTTAAGTTCCTGTGTGCTGATTGGCTCAGCGACAGAGCACAGAATTCGATTCCGCTGCGTTAACCAGGAAGTCTCGTCTCGCTCATTCAGCATCAACGTGCTCCTGCTACTGCTTCAGGGACCGTGCCCAAGCGCCAATGGAAGATGCTAACGATTTCCAAAAAGGTAAAAGTTTTGCATATGTTGAAGGAAGGGAACAGCTACACCGCTGCAGGACGCCATTACGGAATCAATGAGTCCACGATTCTTTTTTATTTAAAAAGGAGGAAAAGAATATAAGATCTATAGCCGCAGTGTCCTTTAACCTGGACGCAAAATGAGTTGTAAGTGGATGTAATACGGCGGTAGTCTGGATGGAATCTGCTTTAGGGATTTGGATTGAAGACTGCCGGAAGAACAACAACTGCGGTGCTACACAGTCGCCTGAAGAGGCTCCTTTAGAAGAGCTGTAACGCTCTCCTTTGTTGTGCAGTAAAATGAAACTCATCGTTATCGGACAAGTCGCCGTGTCATTGTTGGTGAGTAACAATTAATTTTCTACTTACAGTACTTATTACATGTACATAGTTTACACATTTTACTGTATACAATTTTTCTTGCATTGTACGTATTTATTGCTGGTGGACTGTCTGTCGTAATGGCTGTAACATATGTGACATCAGAGACGCCTGATATCTATAAAATAATATTTAGGTTTTACTGTATATAAAGTGTGTTTACATACATAATTTCAATGAATCTTACCTAATATCTAAGAATACAAAGGGTTTATGCTGTATAATTGTGCGGGAAATGTTTATAAGAGTGTGGGCGAGTTTATAAGGGCTTAAAATATATAAAAATAACCATATGTACATAAGGTTTTTACTTCGCGAATTTTCACCTTTCGCGGGGGGTTCTGGAATGCAATCCCCGCGATCGAGGAGGGATTACTGTATACAATTATCTAAGCCCAAAACCCATTAAGAAGTTACCTTGTCAAGTCTTTCAGCAGCAGCGTCCTCTCCTTTTTCCAACAAAGCCTGTAGCCGTTTTTCCTCTTCTAGGAGTTTTATTCGTTTTGTGTCAGCTTTTAGGACAGCTTGAACAGCTGGAGTGTCATCAGCTACCACCTCTGCAGTCAATATATAGTAAAGAGTTAGCTTAACCTCTTCCATAGTGAATTTAAAAGGAAATTATTAGAAAACAAATTTAAAACTACAGGCTTTCCTTGTCAAACATACGATACAAATTAAGGAAAACATACGGAAAAATTAAATTTGTTTGGAATTCATACTTTTTTTTGCCAAGTTTACTACTTGAAACTGTTTCTAAGTATTATGATTGTCTGTAAATTAAAGTTGAAATAATTTCATAACAGATTAAGCTTAAACAATCATTACTTATTTTTGAAATAAAATACAAAAGACATAAGTCAGAAAATAACACAAACATTTTAAAAAACTATTTTCACTGAACACACTTTTCAATTCTTTTGCAAGTTATAGTACACCTACAAGGTGTCTTGAACTTTTTGGATAAAAAAAGCTATTGCATAATCCCTTTCGAGTGAACACTAGGTGTACAGCACACAGATAACCAGATTTACACATTGCAAAGGCAGTATCAACCACGTATTAATGCAACATTAAGCATAAATAAACAAACAGATGACTAAAAACATGTAAATACAGTACAGTTCTAGAAGAATGTTATTGATATTTTGTAGTGGTTTTAATTAAACATTTGAATGGAATTTGTGGAGGACTTGCATGGCTTCTTATTGACTGCTCAAACAAATTAAAGGGACACTTGGAAAATACATCAGATCTCAATGGGAAAAAAAATCATGCTGGATATCTATACTGATATGGCCTGGGTAATGTGTTAGGAATGAAAGGATGCCACATAGTTTGATGGAAATGAAAATTATCAACCTACAGAGGGCTGAATTCAAAGACACCCTGAAAGTCAAAGTGAAAAAATGATGTGGCAGGCTAGTCCATTTTGCTGAAATTTCATTGTAGCAACTCAAAATTGTACTCAGTAGTTTGTATGCATGCCTGACAACGTCGGGGCATGCTCATAGGACGATGGATGATGTCCTGGGGGATCTCCTCCCAGATCTGGACCAGGGCATCACTGAGCTCCTGGACAGTCTGATGTTAGATGGACCGAAACATAATGTTTCAGAGATGTTCTATTGGATTTGGGTCAGGTGAGCATGGGGCCCAGTCTATGGTATCAATTCCTTCATCTTCCAGGAACTGCCTACATACTCTCATCACATGAGGCTGGGCATTGTCGTGCAACAGGAGGAACCCAGGACCCAATGCACCAGCCTAGGGTCTGACAATGGGTCCAAGGATTTCATCCCAATACCTAACGGCAGCCAAGGTTCCGTTGTCTAGCCTGTAGAGGTCTGTGCATCCCTCCATGGATATGCCTCCCCAGATCATCACTAACCCAGCACCAAACCAGTCATGCTGAACGATGTTACAGGCAGCATAACATTCTCCACAGCTTCTCCAGACTCTTTCATGTCTATCACATGAGAGCAGGTTCACCCTGAGCATATCAATGAAAAGCACAGGGTGCCAGTGGTGGACCTGCCAATTCTGGTATTCTATGGCAAATGCCAATTGAGCTCCATGGTGCCGGGCAGTGAGCACAGAGCCCACTAGAGGATGTTGAGCCCTCAGGCCACCCTCATGGAGTCTGTTTCTGATTGTTTGATCAGAGACATTCACACCAGTGGCCTGCTAGAGGTCATTTTGTAGGGCTCTGGCAGTGCTCACCCTATTCCTCCTTGCGCAAAGGAGCAGATACCGGTCCTGTTAATGGGTTAAGGACCTCCTACGGCCCTGTGCAGCTCTCCTAGAGTAACTGCCTGTCTCCTGGAATCTCCTTCATGCTGTTGAGACTGTGCTGGGAGACACAGCAAACCTTGTGGCAATGGCATGTATTTGCCATCCTGGAGAAGTTGGACTACCTGTGCAACCTCTGTAGGGTCCAGGTATCGCCTCATGCTACCAGTAGTGACACTGATCGTTGCCAAATGCAAAACTAGTGAAAAAACAGTCAGAAAAGAAGAGGAGGGAAAAATGTCAGTGGCCTGCACCTGTTAAACCATTCCTGTTTTGGGGTTGTCTCATTGTTGCCCCTCTAGTGCACCTGCTGTTAATTTCATTAACATCAAAGCAGCTGAGACTGATTAACAACCCCCTCTGCTATTTAACTGACCAGATCAAAATCCCAGACGTTTCATTGACCTTTGCAAATCTAAAAATATTGGTACCTGATTTGCCCAGCTGCATTATATTTTAGGTGAAGGTGTTACAGAAACTTGTTTGGCCCTGACTCAAAAAGAACACCACCACTACTTCCTGAAATGCCATAGTGATTGTGGGATTTTGCTCCAATCATTCTCTACGCAAGCCAGCTCCTGTTGTTAATGAAAAAATTATTTAATTCTTTCCTCATTAGCACTCTCACCTTGCATTGTCATGCATTTCCAATATTGTAGATTTTGTTTTACTCAGGCTATAATTAAAAGACAAGTTCAGTACTTTTCAGGTCAAAGTTATTTTGTCACAGTTATGGTATATACTAGTTTGCCACATGAAATAGTGTTCACCATAAATATGTAGACCATATTTTATATATTTAAAAAAAAACAACTAGTCTGCTCTTGCATTTAACAATAAAGCTAAAGGGTACTTGAATATCAATATGAAGCTTTAAAACGATTTTGATGTAGCACACAGTTCGATTTAGGAAAATGTGCCTTCTACATACTGTATCTGAGGCATGTTTTTGACAACAAAAGTGAACTGGAAATAATATATTTTCAGATTTTTAATACTATTTTCTTTAGGTAAGTATACATTTCTTGCTCACTTTGCTTGTAACAGCTGTTGTGGAAGGAGTTATGACAAGCTGTGACTTTGCAATGTGCACGCACAATTAAAAAAAAAACCCTGAAAAAATGAAAAGGGCACATTGTGATCAGACTCTTGCTGAAGATATGGTAATAGTAGAACTTAGGACAACCTTTAACTGAAAACTCACTGACATTCACTAATACCAATGAGTCTACAAATACAACTGGAAAAATACATGTGAGGCAGGAATGACTGGTTTGAGCTAACGCTCTGTCTTTGTTAAAGCATCTGCAATAAACCTACTAAACTTCAACCTGATTAAACTTTTGTGAACATGTGTTGTTAAACTGAGCCGTGTATACAGTATGTGTGTTCACTCTGCGTTATACTGACGCCCAGTCCGGGTGCTGTTCCTGCCCTGCATCTGATGCTGGCTAGGATAGAATCCAGCTGCCCCTTGCCCCTGCCCTGGATAAGTGGGTTAAAAAGAAGGGTAATTTGAATTATAATTATTGTGTCTATAGCAGAAAAAATATATGAATAGTTTAAAAGATGGGGAAGATACAGAGGACAACAATTATGATGCTGGTGTTATTATTAGAGTATTATTATTTCCATTAGAATATTACTAATATCCAGGTGTTGTTCCTGCCTTTCCCCCTGTAATTGCTAACCCACGATCCGGCCCTGGATAAGTGGTTTAGGAAGATGGGATGGATTATTATTATTAAAAACAATAATAATAAATGTGTCTTAAGCAAAGAAAAATTACAAACAGTTTCATGGACTGAAGGTATTGAGGACAGCAATAATTATTCCTATTATTACAATAACTGGGTGGCGCATTGGTATTGCTGCTGTCTTGCAGTGAAGGAGAATGGTGTTTGCATGTCAGGGGTCCCCTTGTGTGGAGTTTACATGTTCTCCCTTGGTGCTCCGGTTTAATAGGTTAGTATGGATGGATGCCTACAACATCTGTTCAGGTCTTGTCACTTCTGGTGCATGCTGCATTCAACCTCAATATATCTTATTACAGAAGCACAGGCATACATTATCAATCCAGCAGCAGCATGCTGTATGTTTGATAAATAAAGAAATAAGTTTTCATATAGTGAAAAAATATAATCAATCATGGGACTTTTCAGTTACTGTCTAGTCGTCTACAGAATAGACACAGCAACTCACATGTGGTCATCAACAATCTATGTCAATAATGGCACTTGGCAATGTTTTTCTGAGATTAATTCACACCCCTTGGGCTGAAAGGGTGCCGCAGAGAATGACGAATGGTGTGGCTGGCTAAGTAAAGCCCTCAGCCAGTCTCCTTTAAAAATGGATGAATCTCACAACAATGGTTTGCTTTTTTCCTTGTTGAAAATTTTGCAATATGTATGTAATCTCAAGATGTAGGTTGATACTCAATAACATTTATGGCTTGAAAAAATTACATATTCAGTTAAGTTTAGGACTTTTCATCACACTGGGAACTCTAGTGCCCATTAGCTCCATTATAAAATGCAAGAGTGGGTTAGTTACTTATTAAAAATTTATAAAATACGTTTCACTTCTGAATTCAATGTCATGTGGAAAACTAATATAAACTATGATTGTGAAAATATAATTTCAACATGAAAAATATCAAACTTATCCTTTATGGTATTTCATAGATCTAAGCCAATTTTGGTCCTATACTAATTTTCCTTCCAACTGAAATCAATGAAAAAGTTATTCCACATTGAACAAACATTGGAGCAAATGGAACTACATTAAGGTAGTGAACTATTTTTTTTTTGTTTTTTCCCTACAATTAAAACTGTGAATGTGTTGTTTTCAAGAGTTAAAGCAACAGTGAAGAATTATTAATCTTAATAGGTAAATTAAAATTAAGTGCAAAATAATTGTTTAACAGGATTACATGACTTTTAATTAGGAAATTGGCACAAACAAAAAAAAAATTAGAAATTCCTAAGAATGCAGGATGAGAGTGCTAACAAGGTATAGAATTAAAAAATTTGTTTCACCAACTTCAGAAAATGACTTCTATTGTGGAGAATGGCTGAAACAAAAACCTACAATCACTGCTGCCTTCCAGAACTGAGATAGGAGATCCCCGATTTATTCTATCAAAAAAAAAAAAATCTGTTTTCTATAACTTACATATTCACATTTAAATGTCCACTTAATGAAATTTACGAAATGGTTCCAAGAACAATGACAACTCATTAGTTTCTGTTTAATTAATACATTGTGGTCAGCAACACAGGAGCGCCACAAGGGACTGTACTTTCTCCTGTCCTGTTCAGCCTATATACATCGGACTTCCAATACAACTTGGAGTCCTGCCATGTGCAAAAGTTCGCTGATGACACTGCTATCGTGGGCTGCATCAGGAATGGGCAGGAGGATGAGTATAGGGACCTAATCAATGACTTTGTTAAATGGTGCGACTCAAACCACCTACAACTGAACACCAGCAAAACCAAGGAGCTGGTGGTGGATTTTAGGAGGCCTAAACCCCTCATAGACCCCGTGATCATCAAAGGTGACCGTGTGCAGACTTATAAATATCTTGGAGTGCAGCTGGATGATAAATTAGACTGGACTGCCAATACTGATGCGCTGTGCAAGAAAGGACAGAGCCGACTATACTTCCTTAGAAGGCTGGCGTCCTTCAACATCTGCAATAAGATGCTGCAGATGTTCTATCAGACAGTTGTGGCAAGCGCCCTCTTCTACACAGTGGTGTGCTGGGGAGGCAGCATTAAGAGGAAAGACGCCTCACGCCTGGACAAACTGGTGAGGAAGGCAGGCTCTATTGTTGGCATGGAGCTGGACAGTTTAACGTCTGTGGCAGAGCGAAGGGCGCTCAGCAGGCTCCTATCAATTATGGAGAATCCACTGCATCCACTAAATAGTATCATCTCCAGACAGAAGAGCAGCTTCAGCGACAGACTGCTGTCACTCTCCTGCTCCACAGACAGACTGAGGAGATCGTTCCTCCCCCAAACTATGCGACTCTTCAATTCCACCCGGGGGGGGGGGTAAACGTTAACATTTAACATTATACAAAGTTATTGTCTGTTTTTCACCTGCATTATTATCTTTCTTTAATTTAATATTATTTATTGTATCAGTATGCTGCTGCTGGAGAATGTGAATTTCCCATTGGGATTAATAAAGTATCTATCTATCTATCTATCTATCTAAAACAATAACAAAAATATCCATAATCTGCATCATTACTCGCTATTGCCTCTGGGACACAATCACACTCTACTGTATGCTTTGAGTTGCTTCGTCCGAGGAGTAATATGCTTTAATCAATCATTCCTTTTGCTTATCATTTACTTTTCACCAGACACACGTTTAACTATGTTTCCTTGTCTGGTGTCAATCCTAATTTGGCCGCTGTATCTGCATCCAATTGTTTTTTGACAACATCCATCTCCTTCTACTCTATAGCCACTATGCCACTCTAGATTTATTGACCTCTTCCAATCCTATCCTATTTTTTCAATCAAAGCATGTACAGTCACGTGAAAAAGTACACCTCATGAAATGTTTTATTTTTATTTATTTTTTTTTTTAACATATGTGAACATATTAGAAATTGATCTTCACTTAAACAGTATCTACACATAGTTGATAAAATGTAACAAATAACACATTTATATTTTGTAGCCCATTATAATTTAAATGCAAAAAGGACACCCCTATATTTATCACTCCTTAAATACCTAAAATGATAAGTGTACCAGATCAGGCTGTCCCAGCAAGTTCAGCCTGAGAGCAGAATGCATGATTCTGACAGAAGTCTCTAAGAACTCTAGAATTTCATTGCATGATCTACAGATAGCTCTTGCCACGGTTGATTTCCAAATGCAGTAGTATACCATTAGGAAGACACTGCACAAATTAGATCTAAATGGGAGATGTGATAGGATTTTGCTGTCCAGAAAGAATGTAAAGTCAAGGATAAAGTTTGCCCAAGAACACCTTGGCAAAGACCAGGGCTTACAGAACATTTTGAAACATTCTGCATTTGCAAGGCACCCCTTTAACATCACAGCTGAAAGAATTATAACTGTAGTAGTGGGAAAAACTTTCTCCCTTTCAATGTCAGAGATTGGTAGACAGTTATAGAAAATGCCAGTTTGAGTTTTTTTTTGCCAAAGCACCAACCCAAGGTATTAGAGCCAAGAGTGTGATTACTTTTTCCAAAGATAGAAATGGCATTATCTGGTTATTTTTTGTTAATTACTACAAAGGCAAATTTTCACTATTTTTGTTTCTAATTACATCACCTTTACCTAAAGATAGGATTTTATATACATATAAACAGTATTATGTCCACATACAGTATGTTAAAATAGAAGAAAACATTTCATGGGGAGTACTTACTCTGACTGTATGATGTTTCTATCAGCTCTGGTGCCGCCTGGTTAAAGTCGTTACAGATTACAGTGGTTACAGATCTGTCAAAGCCAGCTCCAAGCTAGGACACAATTTCTTTCTTGTCTGCCTCTTTTTAGTGTCATTTTTTTCCTTGTTTTGTGGATGGTGGTTTCATGTTTTCCCGGTGGAAACATACTTAAGTAACGCTCAGACAAAGACAAGATTTCAGTCCTTTGCAGTACATAATCATGTAGATATCCACACTGATGCATTTTAGAGTTGCCCACCAATCTATCTAAATAAACATACAGTACATTTGGATTTGTGGAGGAAATCAGAACCACCCGAGGAAACCCAAAAAAAATGAGAACACGTAAAATGTATAAAATACCTACCTTAGTAACTAATCAAATCACTGTTCAAGTGCTACAAGATTTAAAAAATGAACAGTAAAGATGTTCTGAGCAAAGGATAGTCCCAAAATGCATAACCAAGCCAGGTGGGTGGCCTGATGACACCACTCACAATTAGGTAGTATGCGTGGTATACAATTTTTAGCTGAATATGTTTGCCTAGATTAACAAGGAGTAAATCTTGTCAATGGCCAATTCTTTATTTGAAATGCTAACTAAAAGGTTTAAATAATGAACATGTATATTACTGAAACATCGTACAGTATAGTTTCTACCAAGGATATTATAGTTTTGCCTTTTTATATTGGTTTTTATTTCTAGATTTTTTCTGACCTTACTTGGAAATTCAATTAAGTTTTAGTTTTTCTTCATTGTGTATTTTTAGTTTTAACTTAGTTTTTATTTCACAAAGATATTTCTATTTTATTTTTACATCTATTCGTTTCAGTTTTAGTAATTAAGGTATGGTTAAAGAGCTACTATGGAGTTTAGTGTCGTGCCACAATCAGACAGAACTGTACACTTAAAAGGTTTTTGAGTTTAATGTCAGTGGAAGCTTACTACACTACATGGTTTAATATCTGGTTTTGTTTTTGTCTGATACAAACAAGCATAATCAAAACCAGATATTGAATATGAACAATGTTATACAATTTTATAATTTTTTAAAATATTGTTATGTAATTTGTGCTGAACAAATGTGCAGGGACTGTTTGCACTTTTCATCTTTTTCTTTTATTGCCCAGAATGGGCAAATTTGTAATGAAACTGAATTGTTTTACTTTAAATGTCGACAGCAAACAACATACCTGCTCCATGACAATGTGCTTAGAATTAATGCCTTCAATATCATATTCAAAAAACTCATATACTGGGCTTTGCTATTTTCTACCAGCCATAAAAAATTCTGATTTTATCTCAGGCACATAAAATTTATAGACAGAATTTTGCCACCTGCAGTCTTAAAAAAAAATCAGAAAATAGATTCTATTGTGTTCTGAAAGGTGTGATCATGAAAATCTTGGGGGCTTAGGAAGAACAGAGCTCTTAGGCTTGAATCAGTGTCCATACCCCAAATAGTTCAATTGAGAGAAACAAAGAAACACAAGCATGTCGTGCCAAGGTTAGGGGTAGTGAGACTTGAATATCTCACACATAAGAAGAGTAAACCCTTAATGAGCAGAGTAAGTGTAGGTAATATGTGTATGGATGGGCACAAAACAACAGGAACAGCATCTAAGATTAGGTGCATTATACAGGTAAAATTCCATTATAATGAATATCTTTACAACGAAATTTTCATTACAACGAAGTATTTTTATGGTCCCAACAGCTTCCCCATATGATACGAATCTATAGAAATCTCATTACTACGAAGTACATTCAGCAGATACTTTCATTATAACGAAGTGCACAAAAGACCTTGAAATGCCTGAATGAATCATCCACAGAGCGGTTAGTTCTGTGGCCGCAGCTCAGTTGTGCACAACGACCCCCAAACAGGAACACTGTAATTTTGTTTCTTTCTTTGAACTTTGCTTGTACTGTGTTTTTTTTTTTTTGCCTTTTTTGTTTCCTGTGGTTTTCAGTGATACCTTTTACTTATTGCTCGTCAAGATTTGAACTCACTGTCACCCTCCTATAGAAACGGCAGACACAGAAAAACGATAACAGTTCATAGTCCTCACAGGTGGCGCAGTGGTAGTGCTGCTGCTTTGCAGTAAGGAGACTGTGGAAGATTGAGGGTTCGCTTCCCGGTTCCTCCCTGTGTGGATAGCGCTTTGAGTACTGAGAAAAGCGGTATATAAACGTAATGAATTATTATTATTATTATTAGAAAAACAAAACTCATTTTTTGCAGCTCTCGATTGCTGCAAAAAGAAAAAAGACGTTGCAAGTAAATTTGGAATTTCGCCATCGACACTGTCAACTTTCTTGAAAGACAGAGCAAAAAAAGTAGAAAAATCTCGGGTTGCAAACGTATGTGAATTGCTGCATTTGAAGACGTCGAAAAAGCCGGTTTTATGTGGTTCAGTGATGCTCGTTCAAGAAACTTTCCTATTAATGCGGCACTCATTCAAGAAAATGTGAGGTTTGTAAACTCTCTTGGGACCTCCCCCAACTAGACAGCAAGCCGAAGAGTGCCCCGAAGTGCAATCTGCACGTCTCTAAGTGGCAATAGCAGGCTCACAGATATGCTGTGTCTCTCCGCCAAAGTAAACAGAAAAGATCTCGATGGGTGATGCAAGGTTAGAAGCACGTAAATTGTAAATGCAGATACTGTAACAGGATTACTTGATCGCTGACCTGGCCACAATCCTGCCTGACTGCTATGTCTGTGTATAGCAGAGTGGCAGATCACGCTACAATAAATAACTGTTCCATTCCGGTTTCAAGCTGAATAAAGCTGGACTTACTACAGTACTGAGACTAAGCCTCGTGTTTTGCGGTGCAAGACAGGGACTTATAGCACGACCCCGATCTTTTATGATTTGCTTCTGTGGCGCTTCACTGCAGCAATGTGAGCCTCCTATTGCCCTGCCCCAGCAACGGACAAACAATCTTCCACAGACGCTGCAATCATGCTTCAGGACGCACTTCAGCATGTCGTTCCCGTTGGGTGGGGAGTGGGGGGGTCTCAAAAGAGTTCAGAAACCTCACAATATGAAGAAGAAATAATGGTTTGGCTCCTGACTGATAACTGTGTTGCCCACAACATGCTTCCACATTCAGATAATGTTCGCTTTGAATACCTCCCACCCAACTGCACGGCAGCGCTTAAGCCATTGGATTTGGGCATCATTCGCACCCTGAAAGTGTATTATCGCAAGGAAATGCTGAGAAAAATTCTTGTCAGCATAACTTGTAGGCAGGAGGAGATAAAAAATAACGCGAAAGAAACTATTGAAATGATTGCAAACGCCTGGATACAAGTTGAAGAAAGCACTATAGTAACAAATACAGAATCTCATTACAACGAAATATTCGTTACAACGAAATATTTTTTAGGTCCCTAGGAGTTTGTTATAACGGAATTTTACCTGTATATACTTTCTAAACCTAGTTTACCCAGAGTAGGATCATAGGAAACCTGGAGCCTACCCCAACAGCTTTGGATGCAAGGCAGGAAAAATCCCTGGATATGTATGATATGGCTGATGTTGAGATAGAGTGAAAATTTGAAAAAAGGGGGGCAAATATTTTAAAACATAATTCTGCTACTGGATTATTTTCACAATATCAGGTATTTTGAGCTGTGAATGTAAACTAAAAAAAAAAAAATAAATAAATATAGAATAAATACAAAAACACATTAGTATGTTTAGTTTTTCACCAGTTGGCAGACTACCTACCTGTAGTCCAGTAGAGACATTGCTGACTCAGTGATTTTACAAGGTTTGTATCGCTTTTTTGTTTAATAACCTTCTAAAAGCAAAAGTGATTGGTCGGCAACAATATGCTGATCTTGTATGTTGACCCTGTCAGTCTCTTGATCAGTGCATTTTTATTTTCAAAAAGGATTTTCCCTGTGCGAAGTGGCAGGTTAATTATTGTCAGCAAAATGTAGGCAGAAATAAACTGAAACATTACTCACTTGAGATTTTTCTTTGCATACGGTAAATGTTTTGTTGACCAGCACATTCCAACTTTGCCGCTTGAATTACATCTTATATACAAGAAGCGCAATGAAATAAGGGCAGTTCACCATAACAGATGTCAGACTCGGATGCAGCCTGGAATTTGGCTTAGTGTGTGTACTTTGTTTAATAGTTGCTGTGTACATACTGTATCTTTTTATTACTGTATTCCTGTTTGTAGTTTATTAAAAGTGCTCGAACTTTCTTTACCACTGTGTGGAGTGGCATCATCTCCGTCAATGAACAGCTACTGCACATGTAAATCTATTTTAAAAAATAGGCTGTCGTCTTCTCACAGTAGAATGAGTCTAATCTTCCAGTTTTATTTAACCCTTTATACTTTGTCCCTTCTTATTCATTTAAGTTTACAGACTGTGTCTATCAAACAATAGGATACCAGCTTTCATAACAGCACTCATTTGTACGCAATGAGGGGCATCAACTTACAGTAATAACATGATCTTGCAGTCTTCAGCATTCAAATGAATATGTTTAAGTGTTTTTCAAAATAATTGGTTATGGACTTCTAGGAAATAATTATTAATGCTGAACCTTTCTTGCATGTTGGCACTAATATTTTATTCATAAGCTTCACCAAGTCAAAATCTATAATAATGAATTGAAAATGGCAATAAGTTGGGCAAGTATATTGAGAAAGAAACCTTACCTTGTTCACACAGCAAGACATCAATATTTGGAGGAATATTCAAGGCTCTGTTTGAAATGTGTTTCAGTAAAGTAGTCTTGCCTTTCCTATAAATGTAAAAAAAACACATTACAAAAATTCATAAGTTCAAGGAAAACAGAAAGAAAAAACTCAAATCATAACAAAAAACACTACAAATGTTGAATTTGGTATTTATTTCACCCAGGTTAACAGACTAATGCAGAGGTTAGCGTTACACAACTCCAGAGCAATAAACAGATTGAGAAAATGAATGAATTCCAAGCCTTTGGAACACTTTACTGTTGAGATATGTTGCATCAAGATGTGAGATGAACTGATTCGACCCTGCAGCTATGTTGTACAGCCAGCACCTTCAGTAGACTCTTTTCAGAGGTCACACTGTTCCAGCTACAAAGAAATAACATTGCTTGACAATAATAGAGTCAAGCAACAAGGCCTATGTTTTACATTACAGTTAACAAATGGTAAACAAAAATATAAATATTTTTTGAGATACAACTTTGCTTCTAAGCAAACATGAGAATCTGATTTAACTCTAAACGATACAAACTATCCTCTGACTCTATAGTCTATATTTCTCTATTATAAAAAAAAAATCTTGGAAGGAGACAAGACGTGATTTTCTCAGAGAGACACTTACACATCCCAAGAGTCTTTGTGCCAAAAGATTTAACCACGCCCGGGGTCGGAAATAAAAGACAAAGAGTAGATGACAAAGTGGTACATTGTAAAGAATTCAAAAATGTTGGTGCAGTACACATGCAGAGCAGGTTAGAGATAATGGGAGTACGAAAATTCGAAAGTCTCAAAAAAAGGATAGTAAAGATCGCATTAGCGCAAACAAACTGAAATTATTACTCAGTGAAATAATGGAACAGTGAAAAGAGATTGAATATATTGTTCGGATTTAAACTTTAAGTCAGAGACTTGTGGATCGTCTAATTCGTGTTGCCTAAGTGGAGGAGCCGAAAGAAAAAGAAGAATGTCATAGAAAAAACTGATTTCTGGAAAGTGCTGGTACAATACCAAAGGCAATCAGCATAACACACTTGATAGATAGATACTTTATTAATACTACAATCAAATCAAAGTAATCAAAGGTAGATTTATTTGGAGTTTTGTAAATGATTAATAAGTAACTGTTAGAATTTAAAAAATATAGAAGAGCTAAGGTTGTCAGTGTAAATACTTGGGGAAATTTAAAGTACACGTTTTTGAAATATTACATTCACAGAACTATACTGATACAGATAGGTGATATCATAACACACATCCACTTACAGGGATACAGATGTAGAATGTTGGCTACGTTTTTTTTAGTCTAGTAAACTTCATTGAGTCTGCTGCCTTAAATGTTAATTATTTTGCTTCTGGTAATTTTATATTATAGCTAATGCAGTAAAAATGTAAAAATGGTAACTTGGTTGCACATAAATAACATAAATATAACAATGGATTTATATGGGTGTGATTTTTTTTCACATGATGGAAGTAAACTTATTTTTTGGCCATGCTACGGGAGCAGTTTTATTACCGCAGTTATGTTGTAGATGTTATTGAAAATAGAACTGATGCAGAAGTATGCACTATCATTCGTTCAAATGTGTTTTCTCTCTCTTAATAAAAGGATGCAGGCATATATGTGACACAACTACCCAACTATTCAATAATATAACTGCTGGAAACAAATCTTTTTAATAATGCTATATACAGTTAGGTCCATAAATATTTGGACAGAGACAACTTTATTCTAATTTTGGTTCTGTACATTACCACGATGAATTTTAAATGAAACAACTCAGATGCAGCTGAAGTGTAGACTTTCAGCTTTAATTCAGTGGGGTGAACAAAACGATTGCATAAAAATGTGAGGCAACTAAAGCATTTTTTTAACACAATCCCTTCATTTCAGGGGCTCAAAAGTAATTGGACAAATTAAATAACTGGAAATAAAATGTTCATTTCTAATACTTGATTGAAACCCTTTGCTGGCAATGACAGCCTGAAGTCTTGAACTCATGGACATCACCAGATGCTGGGTTTCCTCCTTTTTAATGCTCTGCCAGGCCTTTACTGCAGCAGCTTTCAGTTGCTGTTTGTTTGTGGGCCTTTCTGTCTGAAGTTTAGTCTTCAACAAGTGAAATGCATGCTCAATTGGGTTAAGACCAGGTGACTGACTTGGCCATTCAAGAATTTTCCACTTCTTTGCTTTAATAAACTCCTGGGTTGCTTTGGCTGTATGTTTTGGTCATTGTCCATCTGTATCATGAAACGCCGCCTAATCAATTTGACTGCATTTAGTTGGATTTGAGCAGACAGTATGTCTCTGAACACCTCAGAATTCATTCGGCTGCTTCTGTCCTGTGTCACATCATCAATAAACACTAGTGTCCCAGTGCCACTGGAAGCCATGCACGTCCAAGCCATCACACTGCCTCCACCGTGTTTTACAGATGATGTGGTATGCTTTGGATAATGAGCTGTTCCACGCCTTCTCCATACTTTTTTCTAGCCATCACTCTGGAAGAGGTTGATCTTGGTTTCATCTGTCCAAAGAATGTTTTTCCAGAACTGTGCTGGCTTTTTTAGATGTTCTTTAGCAAAGTCCAATCTAGCCTTTCTATTCTTGAGGCTTATGAGTGGCTTGCACCTTGCAGTGCACCCTCTGTATTTACTTTCATGCAGTCTTCTCTTTATGGTAGACTTGGATAGCGATACGCCTACCCCCTGGAGAGTGTTGTTCACTTGGTTGGCTGTTGTGAAGGGGTTTCTCTTCACCATGGAAATTGATTCTGCGATCATCCACCACTGTTGTCTTCCGTGGACGTCCACGTCTTTTTGCGTTGCTGAGTTCACCAGTGCTTGCTTTCTTTCTCAGGATGTACCAAACTGTAGATTTTGCCACTCGTAATATTGTAGCAATTTCTTGGATGGGGTTTTTCTATTTTCGCAGCTTAAGGATGGCTTCTTTCACCTGCATGGAGAGCTCCTTTGCCCACATGTTGTCTGTTCACAGAAAAATCTTCCACATGCAAGCACCACACCTCAAATCAATTCAAGGCCTTTTATCTGCTTAATTGATAATGACGTAACGACGGACTTGCCCACACCTGCCCATGAAATAGCCTTTGAGTCAATTGTCCAATTACTTTTGAGCCCCTGAAATGAAGGGATTGTGTTAAAAAAATGCTTTAGTTTAACTGCATCGAAGTTGTTTCATTTAAAATTCATTGTGGTAATGTACAGAACCAAAATTAGAAAAAAGTTGTCTCTGTCCAAATATTTATGGATCTAACTATATCATCAAATAATTGTGACAGCTCTACACTCAACCCTTGTATCAATCAATTTCCCAAAATATTATTTACAGTATTGCAGTGAGCCAGTGCTCGTCCTAGCAGCAGAAAGCAGGGAATATCCTTGGATAGTGCACCACTGGATTACACGGCTCACACATTCAAAAATATGAGGTTAAGTCTGAGCTGTCCAATAATGTGATGTGTAAATCTTTCCCAAATGGGGGAATAAAAAGTGGCCTGTTAAAGAGAATTTGTTACTTGGTCATAAAGAAATAAATCCTCAACATGAAGAGGTCAGATGCAAAAGTGCAGATATTAACAATAAATGAAAACTTAAATTTGTATATACTGACCCAAGACCATAGTTTAAAGTTTTAGACAGAAGTGTCCTGCATGGTTTAACTGATAACATTCTTGATGTCCTGTCTATTGGCTTGACAAACTCTGCCAAGGACGGTCCTAAGCCCGGCTGAAAAAGGAGGAAGGTGGTTGCCCTGCCGAAGTGACTTGAACCGGGAAACCGGGGAAAACAGGCACAAAACCAATGGTCAGTTCCGAATCAAATTCTTCGTTTAATGCTACCGCATCCGGGGCAGCCGATGCGCCAGTACTATGGAACCAGGATGCTGGTGAAAAATGGGCTACTGGCCGAAGAAACCGAAAGATCATCACGCCAAAAATGGAAATACGAATCGCCGCGTGGAACGTTCGAACTGGTCATCACGTCGGCCAAAAAGAAATCATTGCCAAAGAACTGCTGAGCTGCAAAATCGACATTGCAGCTTTATCTGAACTACGACTCACAGGATCAGGGCAGATGGTCGTCGAACCACCACTCATCGACGACCAGATGGTACTCTACTACTCGGGTGGAGAGAAGCGAGAAGCAGGAGTCAGATTCATGGTTGCCCGTCATGCAGTCAATAGCGTCGTTGCATACCAGCCGATCTCTAATCGTCTTGCAGTGCTCACCATCAAGGGCACCATCAAAACCCACCTCGTCACCATCTACGCACCAACCGAGACAAACCCAGACCCGGCCAAGGACGATTTCTACAACCAATTACAACACACGTTGGATTCGATCCCACAGACTGAATTGATTATACTGGCTGGAGATTTCAACGCCCACATTGGCGCCGATCGGACTGGGTGGGAGAGCACGATGGGTCGTTTTGGACATGGTGTAATCAATGACAACGGTTTGCGCCTCTTGTCCTTTGCCAACACCAACAAATTTATCATCAGAAACACCCAATTTCAACATCCAAAGAAGCATCAACTCACAGGGCGAAATCCATCGAGCAACAACTCGGCGATGTTGGACTACATCCTGATCAACTCCCGTTTCCGATCATCACTCAAGGATGACCGTTCGATGCGTGGCCCGGACTGTGGATCAGACCACTATCTTGTGCGCGCCGTGGTCAAACTTCGACTGCAAAGAGCCAAATGCAAATTACGCCTATCGGCAAAACTTGACTGGAAATGCTTGTCAGATCCTGCTCGCAAGGCGGAATTTCAAATAGCATTATCCAACCGTTTCACAGCATTGGTGCCATCCGAAGATGTCAACGTCAAAGAGCAACAAGTTTCGGATGCCATCATGGAAAGCGCCAAAGAACTATGTCCTCCCACACGCCACCGAACACAGCCGTGGATATCCGATGAATGCCTTGATATGGTAGATGAATGAAAAAGTGTAAAGCTGGTCGACTTTGAGTGATATCGTCAGCTCAACAAGGACGTCCAACGCCGAATGAAGGAAGAACGCGAGGCTTACTGGAACCAAGTAGCGGCCGACTTGGAAGAAGCGGCCTCAAAGCACGAGTACCACACGATTTATCGAACGCTCCGATGCCTGAGTGGAAAAACCAAATCAATAAACGATAACATCCGAAAAGCCGATGGCACCTTCGTACGATCACCGACTGTGCGGTTACAGCGTTGGAAGGAGTTCTTAGAGACACTGTACAACCACGACCCGCCACAAGGACCACTAGCAGAGTCGCCACTCATCGAGGCACCAGAGATCCCAATGTCCAATGATGAACCAACCCTGGCGGAGGTGAAGATGGCCATCCGGACTTTGAAAAATGGTAAAGCACCTGGTGTGGGTGCGATCACCGCGGAATCGATCAAGGCTGGCAGTGATGTTCTCCTCCAACGAGTGCACCTGCTTCTGCAAAACATTTGGCGTACAGAGACGATTCCAAGAACATGGAAGAAGGCCATCATTATCCCATCTTCAAGAAAGGCGACAACCGAGAATGCCAAAACTACCATGGCATCAGTCTGCTCTCGATTGTTGGAAAAGTCTTCATGAAAGTAATCCAATTACGCCTGTAGAAGCATCGCGAAGAAACAAGCCGCGAGGAGCAAGCCGGATATTCAGCCTTCGCCAGGTTATGGAGGAGCGAATTCGATGTGGGAAATGGACGGTCATCGTCTTTATTGACTTTCGATCCGCGTTCGACTGCATCGATTGGCCAGCACTTTGGATGACGCTGGAGACCGAGCACATCCCACCAAAAGTCATCAAGCTACTGTGGGACAATTACAACGGATCATCGAGCCAAATACGCATCCGAAACGAGCTGTTGACTGAACTCGCCATTCGCACTGGAGTTCGCCAGAGAGATGTCGCCTCACCGCTGCTCTTCAACATCGCACTCGACGCCATTATGAGGAAAGTCTTCGGGGGCAGACGCGGAGTCCAGTTCGATGAAAATGGCACCGTGACAGATCTAATGTTTGCAGATGACAGCAGTGTGCTGGCTGAGGATGACGCCGAAGCCACGGACGTTCTCTACAAGATCGCCCGCGCTGCCCAGTCATATGGATTGAAGATAAACATTGAAAAGATGAAGGTGCTGACAACAGATGGATCGCCTGCAAATGTCCACCTCGACGGCATCCAAATACAGCAAGTTCAGTAATTCAAATACCTTGGCTCACTGATCAAACAGAAGAAAGTCGCGTCGACGGCAGAGATCCACAGTCGAATAGGTCAAGCAACCACAGCATTCACTTCTCTAAAGTGGTGCTTGTGGAAGCGAACTAATATTTCCATTCCGACCAAAATCCGCCTTTTCCGGATGCTGATCCTGCCGATTCTATTCTATGGATCCAAAACGTGGACGGTGCTCAAGGCGGACCTCAACAAACTCAAAGTTTACCAGATGCGTTGCCTCCGGCAGATATTACGAGTATCACTCCGAGACCGCCTTCGATATGAGGACATCCGACGGAGATGTGACAACCAACCGAGGAACAAATTCAAACACGTCGACTGCGATGGTTTGGCCATTTATGTCGAATGGACGCGAGCCGACTACCACACCAACTCCTCTGGCGTGAACGACACACCCAGTGGCGAATCCAACGAACGGCACCGAAGAAAACATGGTTAAAACAGGTCGAAGATGACATCAGAAATCGCAGAATAAATCTCGACGAGGCCAGAACAATCGCCAACGATCGTCATGCATGGAAACGAGTTGTGAAGGAGATCCGAAAACCATTGGCACCCACAGCAGCGTATGGGCTTAGGAGCCGATCCAGACCCAACGCCAGCTAGGGATCAAAGAAGAAGAAAGATTGGTTTGACAGCACTCCCTATTTTGGCCAGATGTGAAATCACACATGGACATAAGAATAAAATGGAATATCTATACAGACTACAAACTTGGAATCAAACTCATGTCCTTGAACTTTTAAGGCGACAACACTAACCACAGAAAAACCACTCAGTGCTAAACATGGACTATTTTCCACTCGTTGTATTTTAGCTTTTTACATTAATTATTTTTATTTACTATTCAGTTTGCAAACCATCATTTCTTTGAGGGCTGACTACTTCCCTACACCTGTTATTACTATTATTATTTAAAGTGTTATTAATTAGTTTGATTTGGTATGGAAAATAATCTTTTAAGCATACACCTATACATAAATTACAGGCTGGTAAACTGACTTAATAAATAGACAGAAATCTAGCTTCCATTACACAAACACATTAAATATCAATTAATTGCATATTAAGTGGCTTAAATAAGTAATCCTATTAATTTTCAGTACTGTACATTATTTGATCTATATGATATACAAAACAGATTAATTGCCATCTGCATGTTGTTAAAGGAAACAAAAGAAGGCTGGTGTCAATAAAAAGGCACCTGGCTTAAAAATCTCTGTAATATGAATTAAATCAATAGTACAGAGCATGAGAAAGACATAGTCCATGAGTCAAATGTAGCCGCAAAGGTAAAAGAATATCACTAACAGCTATACTGCTAAACAAACAAAAACTTTGGCACACATCACTAATCAAAAAGGTTATGGTTATCTCGTAGTGTTAACTAGCTATTTAAAAAATGTGGCTTGTTTGCACTTACTGTGAAAGAAATCACTGATCATTGTTGAATCAGCTGTAGGCTATATGAAAACAGGAATACAAGAAGTTTGTTTAAAAATATACTACTAACTAGACATATTTTGATCAAGAGAATATAAAACAAACTACAGTGTGTCTCAAGTGCAGAAAAACAGTTTACTTACTATTTTTCAATTACGATGCTGACCACTACTAACTTGAATTTATAACGGTAACTTAAAAAATGAAGTCAATCAGATAGCAAAGCTTATTTTTTCTCACTTGTTCAAAACAAGTAAAGAACAGTTTAAAAACATCTATAACTTCTTTCTTCAGCTGCTTCCGTTAGGGGTTGCCACAGCGGATCATCTTTTTCCATACCTTCCTGTCCTCTGCATCTTGCTCTGTTACACCCATCACCTCCTCTTAGGCCTTCCTCTTGCCTGGCAGCTATACCCTTAGCATCCTTTTCCAAATATATTAAAAACATCTATAACATATACTGATAATCATAACAACATAACACATTCTGGACTTCTTGAAACAACTAACAATATTTTATTCTTTCTTTAACATTTACTGATTATTTTAAATTAGGAAAGACTGGGCATTAGGGTTGCGCTGTATACTGGCAATCAAAAAGTATAGAAAAAACAATTTTTTAAATAGTACTGTACATTTTCAGAACCCCAAGACAAAACAAAAAATATAGTGTATCCAAAGCCTCTAAAATGACCATTTATATTAACAATTACAATTAAATGTCAATCAGAAAAATGTTTGTTCAATTTCTATGCTCTGTTTCTTTCATTTTGGAAATTCACCAGTTATAGATTCCCGGGCAACTCCAGGTACTCCTGCTAGTATATATATATGACACACACACAGTGGAATCTCGGGTCACAACCATAATTCGTTCCAAAACTCTGGTCACAACCCAAAGTAATTTTCCCCATAGGATTGTATGTAAATACAATTAATCCGTTCCGAACCGTACGAGCTGTACGTAAATATATATATGCTTGCTCGCACTCTCTCTCTCTCTAGCGCTCTCTCTCTCTCTCTCTTGCTATATGGTTGCGAGACATGTGTGCTATCCAGTGATCTGAGACAAAGACTGGACTTCTTGGGTAGTGTGTCTCTTCAGAGAATCCTTGGGTACCACTGGTTTGACTTTGTGTCGAATAAGCGGTTGCTAACGGAGTTCCGAATGAAGCACATTACCTGCATTGTGAGGGAGCGGCAGTTACAGCACTACTGCCATGTGGCGCAATTCTTCAAGGGTGATCCGGCTCACAGGATCCTCATTGTTGAGGACCTGAGTGGCTGGACCAGGCCAAGGGGACATCCACGTAACACATGGCTGCAGCAGATAGAGGGTCATTTCCGGAGGGTGGGACTGGACCGTGTGTCTGCCTGGGGAGTTGCCAAGCAGGATCCCGAGCAGTTTGGTCGTGTAGTGGGTGCTGCAACACGCTGTACCAGAGCAAGCTCCTCAACCTTACCTGACCTGTATGAACCTACTGAATGTATCAAAGAGCTGAGATGACAATAAAGATATTTTGATTTTGCAAAGAATGTGGAGAAAGTTAATGTTATGAAACATTTTTTTAATAGATTTACCCACTTTTTTTGATGTTCAACATGTCTCTGAAGCAATGTTGGAACACTACAAGTAACTATCCTATCACTGTCCATGTTCATGCTGTACACTTCTGACTACAAATATATCCCGAGGTCATGTCACTTCTCGGACTATTCTGCACTAATTGGGTTTATTGACAAGGGGGATAAGACATAGTACAGCAGCAAGGCTGAGAAGTTTGTTTCTTGGTGCCAATACAATCGTATGCTACTCAACATCAATAAAACCAAGGAACTTGTTATTGACTTTCAAGTTTATGTCCATTCTCTAATCAAGGAGTGGAAGTGGAGATAGTACACCATTACAGGCAGTTGAGGATTCACATAAATGACAAACAGGAAGGGGCAGGGAAGACTATTTTTTTCTTAGGAGACAATGTTCCTTTAATGTGGAGAGTGAAATTCTTTACTCCCGGACAGTCAGTGTAATTTTCTACACTGTAGTGTGCCGGGTCAGTACCTTTAAGAATAAACAAGCTAAATAAGAAGGCAGATTCAGTTAATGGAAGCACTCTTGACATGCTAGAAGAAGTATTGAAGGACAGAATGCAGACACGACTGATGGCCATTATGAACAATGTTGCACATCCCCTCTATTGCATGCTATCACTAAATAATTGTAGCCAACTAATTATTCAACCAAAGTGTCTCAAGAAATGTTACACCTTTATACTGTAATGCCTTACTATAATGGGCTCACTTATCAACAGTCAAGTTGGTTTTACTTGTTTTTTGTAACTCCTATGTGTGTTTGCATGGGTTGGGGTGGGGTGGGGTTTTGTTAGAATATTTTTCCATTTTTGTGCTTGTGCAAAAATTCTGTTTCTTGTTTTAGACAAATAAAGTACCTACAAACTAACAAGCACACTACAACTTTGCTCTCCTTTTTCTTTACTTTCATTACTGAGATAAAGAAAGCCTTTCCTTTTAATACACAATAAAGGAAAAGCTAGTAGAAATCGTGTGTATCCAAAATACACATTTTTGTTAACTTCAATAACTGTGGTAAACTGAGGCCATTTTATAGACTAAATCTTATTGAACTATATCTGAAGTTGTTTTTGTCTTTACAATTTACTCTTTTGTCATACACATAAAATTCCTTTGGTCTTGTCGCAGTCAGGAAGATGCATCTATGATTCACAGTTCAACAAAGCAATTTTCTAAAGAGGATAAAAGTTTACAAATTAATTAGTGTTGACTAGAAAATTCACCAAAGAGTTATTCGCAGTAAAAATGTGGTTTTTGAAGGTGGCCTTATTTGCCAAGTATTTTGCTAAAAATTTGAATTGAGGACAGCTTGGGTGGAGTGGTGGTTTTGAGGCTGGGTATCTGCACCAGCAATTGGAAGGTGTTGGTTTGAATCCCGTAAACACCATTTGAGACTCTGCTTTGCTGGGCCCTTGAGCAAGGCCATTAACCTGCATTTGCTTCATCCTGGGTATGATGTAAATCTGCATCCAGCCAAGCAAGCAGGTCCTCCAGCCTGTTGCATAACTGCACTCTGGTCCCAATCCAGGTGGTTCATCATGCTCCCAACCTCTCTCTATCTCCCTCTGTCTCTCACTCAGACAAATACTTCTGCCAGCCAAGCACAACTTACATTATATTTAAAAAAAAAAAAAAAAAAATCCATAGCACAGACTATCAGAGCCACGACGACTGGATATCTGTGATGACATTTTTTTTATTATTGTTTGCTATCATTCCACATGAGTCTCCTATTGCTTGAGCCATGTGGGTGCAGTAGTTAGAACTGCTGCCTCACAGCTAAGAATATAGTTGGCAGATTCTGCCCTAGCCCTCTGGGACACTTAAAAGATAATTGCATCATTATAATCCACTCAAAATGAGTTCAGTTCCTCCTTCCTCATTGACTTCAATTCATTTTGCTGTGTTCAGCAATGGTCCTTAACATTTCTGCGGCTTCATCAAAGTCATGATGAAGCAAAGTTGGATGGGTTTACTCATCACTAATTTTTACATATACAATAATGTATATGAAAGAGGGAGTCAAGGTAACAGATCAAAACTTTTTTGTCACATATTATTTAATGACTCTGTACGATTTATTTTAGGTCTACTTCTCTTAGCGGTCATGATTTTTTTTAGAAAACTTGAAAATTACAGATTAACAGGTTGTCGATAAACTATGCAGCATCAGAATATTGTTCTTAAGAATCAGCAAAAAGTAGTAAGTTTTGCTGTATACATATCATAATAGGATACATTACCAGTATATTTCTTCTTCCCAAAGCTATGTATAGGAAATGCAGCATACTGGGGTTGTATTTATTATACATAAGTGAATTGCTGTAACTGCATTCTGTACTTTGGCATATTTAACATATTTGTATACAGTATTCCCACAATATTAGTTATGTGTGACTGGGCTAGCCACAAAATGACCAGTAATACCCTGCATGTTAAACCAATACAAAACACAATAATTATTGAACAAATGTAGAGATAGCTGTATAATGGTGTACAGTGTGATCATTCCATAATGAATATTACAAATGTTATAAAAATTTTCTTTTTGAACCCAGTGTGTGTATATGCGCACACACACACCTTTTTATTTTGCTCTTAAAACAAACATTGTTTCTCCGAGTTTGGACACTGAGCGAGCATAAGTATAACAGCTTACATTTTTAATTAGAAAAATAAGAGAAAGAAGAATTTGAAATTGCTGCTTAATAAACAATAGGCTTGTTAACTTAAGTCTGTTTTACTTGTAGCCTTATTGAGGTGGGATGTTCTGACTGAGTTTCTTAAGGCTGATACCAATCATTTCATGTTACTCAACTGGCTGATTCTAATACAGATTCTTTTTCCTTTATCCCTTTAAAAAACTTTTTGCACTAATCTCCTGCATAACCAGTCAAATAGAAGTCTTGTGTTCTATATTAAAGTGTATTTTTATAAGTAAACTATAGACCACTGGTGTTAACTGTTACTTTTTTATTAACAAAATGAAATTTTGTAGGCTTATTGCTCAGTGACAAAAAAATATTAAAATAAAATGTCCTTAATATACTTATTTTAACTAATAAAATATGTACAAAAATATTTACCCAAAATACATATGGCACAAAAGAAAATAAAATGCTTCTCATAATTACAAGCAGTCATATTGTTTAGTTTTTCTGTAATGTAATCTTTTTCCAATTAAAAGTGTAAGCTGCTGCATTTTAAACAAGCTTGCTGTCCAAACTGAAAGCAGTGTCCATTTTAATTTAAAGGTCAAAATAAAAAGGTATGAATTCATTAAATTAGCTTTTCTTGCCATTTGTCTACTGCCCAGGACAACTTTTCTGATTACTTTTTTTTTTTCAGTTTATCACTCCACCTTCTTTAACGTAAAGGCGAATATATCAAAAGCCTCCCGTTCACTGATAAAACAAGCTTCTACTCACTACTCTATGTTTACATTGCAGGGAGTGTGCTGCAAAAGAATTCTCTCAATTCAAGCATGCTTCAGTTGAACCAACATGAAAAGAATAAAAGTAGCATGAAAAAACAAAGGAATCCCATTCATCCATCCATCTTCCCAAATTGCTTATTTAGGGCAGTATTGTGGGGAAGCTGGAGCTTTTTCCAGCCAAACACAGGGCGCAAGGCAGGAACAATCTGTGGCCAGGGCACCAGTCCATTATAGGGTCAACACACTCACACCCACTAGGGTCAATTCCGTACATGTCTTCTAAACAGTGAGGACTAAAAAGTTCATATTTATATATATATATATATATCTATATATATATATATATATATATATATATACATACACACACAGTGGGGCAAAGAAGTATTTAGTCAGCCACCAATTGTGAAAGTTCTCCCACTTAAAAAGATGAGAGAGGCCTGTAATTTTCATCATAGGTATACCTCAACTATGAGAGACAAAATGAGAAAAAAAATCCAGAAAAATCACATTGTCTGATTTTTGAAGAATTTATTTGCAAATTATGGTGGAAAAAAGTATTTGGTCAATAACAAAAGTTCATCTCAATACTTCGTTATATACCCTTTGTTGGCAATGACAGAGGTCAAACGTTTTCTGTAAGTCTTCACAAGGTTTTCACACACTGTTGCTGGTATTTTGGCCCATTCCTCCATGCAGATCTCCTCTAGAGCAGTGATGTTTTGGGGCTGTCACTGGGCAACACAGACTTTCAACTCCCTCCAAAGATTTTCTATGGGGTTGAGATCTGGAGATTGGCTAGGCCACTCCAGGACCTTGAAATGCTTCTTACGAAGCCAATCCTTCGTTACCCGGGCGGTATGTTTGGGATCATTCTCATGCTGAAAGACCCAGCCACGTTTCATCTTCAATGCCCTTGCTGATGTAAGGAGGTTTTCACTCAAAATCTGATGATACATGGACCCATTCATTCTTTCCTTTACACAGATCAGTCGTCCTGGTCTCTTTGCAGAAAAACAGCCCCAAAGCATGATGTTTCCACCTCCATGCTTTACAGTAGGTATGGTGTTCTTTGGATGCAACTCAGCATTCTTTCTCTCCTCCAAACACGATGAGTAGAGTTTTTACCAAAAAGTTCTATTTTGGTTTCATCTGACCATATGACATTCTCCCAATCCTCTTCTGGATCATCCAAATGCTCTCTAGCAAACTTCAGACGGGCCTGCACATGTACTGGCTTAAGCAGGGGGACACGTCTGGCACTGCAGGATTTCAGTCCCTGGCGGCGTAGTGTGTTACTGATGGTAGCCTTTGTTACTTTGGTCCCAGCTCTCTGCAGGTCATTCACTAGGTCCCCCCGTGTGGTTCTGGGATTTTTGTTCACCGTTCTTGTGATCATTTTGACCCCACGGGGTGAGATCTTGCGTGGAGCCCCAGATCGAGGGAGATTATCAGTGGTCTTGTATGTCTTCCATTTTCTAATAATTGCTCCCACAGTTGATTTCTTCACACCAAGCTGCTTACCTATTGCAGATTCAGTCTTCCCAGCCTGGTGCAGGTCTACAATTTTGTTTCTGGTGTCCTTTGACAGCTCTTTGGTCTTGGCCATAGTGGAGTTTGGAGTGTGACTGTTTGAGGTTGTGGACAGGTGTCTTTTATATTGATAACGAGTTCAAACAGGTGCCATTAATGCAGGTAACAAGTGGAGGACAGAGAAGCCTCTTACAGAAGAAGTTTCAGGTCTGTGAGAGCCAGAAATCTTGCTTGTTTGTAGGTGACTAAATACTTATTTTCCACCATAATTTGCAAATAAATTCTTTAAAATCAGACAATGTGATTTTCAGGATTTTTTTTCTCATTTTGTCTCTCATAGTTGAGGTATACCTATGATGAAAATTACAGGCCTCTTTAAGTGGGAGAACTTGCACAATTGGTGGCTGACTAAATACTTTTTTGCCCCACTGTATATATATATATATATATATATATATATATATATATATATATATATATATATATATATATATATATATATCTATCTATACTAATAAAAGGCAAAGGCCTCACTGACTGACTGACTGACTGACTCATCACTAATTCTCCAACTTCCTGTGTAGGTAGAAGTCTGAAATTTGGCAGGCTCATTCCTTACAGCTTACTTACAAAAGTTAGGCAGGTTTTATTTCGAAATTCTACGCGTAATGGTCATAACTGGAACCTGTTTGACTGACTCACTCATCACTAATTCTCCAACTTTCCGTGTACGTAGAAGGCTGAAATTTGGCAGGCTCATTCCTTACAGCTTACTTACAAAAGTTAGGCAGGTTTCATTTCGAAATTCTACGTGTAATGGTCATAACTGGAACCTGATTTGTCCATATACTCTAATGGAGGAGGCGGAGTCACGTATCGCGTCATCACGTATTACGCCTCCTATGTAATCAAGTGAACTGAAAACGAGGAAGAGATTTACAGCACAAGTCAAACGCGGGAACAAAGGTAAATGACGTTAATTGTTGACTGTCTTTTAATACTGTGTACTTGTTGAGTGTCTTTTAATACTGTGTAAGCATACATATTAACACATGTGCAATTAAACGTGTGCATTTACGGGGTGATTTCTCAGGCTTAAAAGCTCGCCTTTTATTAAAAAGGTAAATGCAAACTGTTTTCATTCTGAAGGGCACAAACCACGTTAGATTTCAGCCGTTAAACGCGCAAAAATGTCAGTACACCAGATAAATAAGCGCAACATATTATCAGTTGTATTGTATGCTTACAATACATATAGAAATGTGTTAATCGTTAACTAATATTATGGGATGGTGTTTTTCGACTTGCGCCTTGATTTAAACGATTGCATGTCTTGGTGGGTTTGCGTAGCTTATTGTCAATATCTTTACACCTCTTTTTAAGACTTAATTTAAAAAGGTTTTCTTTTCTTCTTAATCAAAATTTAAAAGCAATACTTCACCGCTGCGAAGCCCCTCTAGCGCTGACGTCCGACGTTCGATTACCGTAGGCGAGTGCAGTGAGTGTGTACGCCTGATGAGCCAAGAATAAGGGGGAAACAGGTGTCGCGTACTCTTTGCATTATTTGACAGTAAACTATTTTCATCCATTCTATTATCTGCTTCTCACAACAGACGGCACTGTGGCTGATGTTACCTGACTTGCTGGCCAACCATAAGCGTTACCTGGTAGGTAACCACCCACTCACTGCACTCCAATACGGGAATCGAACCTCAGACGTCAGCGCTAGAGGCGAAGCCCCTAAAATTGCGCCACGGCGTGTGGTTCGTTTATTTGACAGCATGTAGATCGGGGTAATTACATTCACGGCATTCGTAGTCTGATTCACAATCTGATTGTATGGGTGGTTACCTACCAGGTAACGCTTATGGATAGCCAGCAAGTCAGCTCGAAGTGATCACTCGAGTGAACGCACCTTCACAAAAAAACAGATCCTTAAACTGTTATTGGTATATTTTCCCTCAATTTTAAAAGGTTTTCTTTTCTTCTTAATAAAAATTTAAAAGCAGTACTTCGCCGGTGCGAAGCGCGGGGATTTGAGCGACTTACGCATACAGACATATTCATGAGTGCAGGTACTTCGGAAAGAAAGCACCGTGTAAACCTAAACTTTAAATTAAGTTCATAGACCTACAAATGGTTGCCATTGATTTGAGGCAAGATTGCCTTTCTCATGTACAACTATACGTTGCATTCTTAACAGTAAGCTTGCACAGCTTGGTCATATTACAACCTGAGTGCTGAACTGACAACGTCGTATACAAACAGAACTATAACAATCGTAATAAACAAACAAAAAAAAAAGCGAAGAACCCTTGGATTTAATAAAAAGGCTCTTTCCTTGGCGAAGCAAGGAAAAAGGAAGACCTTAATTGGCGTTTGTTTATAAAACAGCGGAAAGGCTGTGTTAAGGCTGCTTCACAAAAAAACACATCCTTAACAAATTGCTATTGGTATATTTTCCCTCAATTTAAAAAGCTTTTCTTCTTCATAAAAATTTAAAAGCAGTACTTCGCGGGGATTTAGATATATATATATATATATATATATATATATATATATATATATATATATATATATATATATATATATATATATATAAAGAGAGAGAGAGAGAGAGAGAGAGAGAGAGAGAGAGAGAGATATATATATATAGATATAGATACATATATATATATATATATATATATATATATATATATATATATATATATATATATATATATATATATATATATATGTATGTATGTCTATATATATATATATATATATATATATATATATATATGTAAGCTTATAAGTACTGCCTTACTTCTCTTTAAGAAAGGAAGATGTAATGATACTTGATTTAAACGATTCCATGTCTTGCTGGGTTTGCGTAGCTTATTGTCAATATCTTTACACCTGTTTTTAAGACTTATTGACTGAAACGGGCTTTCACGAAAAAAGTTAGGGCTTTGCTACAGGATACACCC